>NW_026441974.1:0-76704 GCF_026898425.1 Galleria mellonella
CATCCCTTATTTATAATTGGTTTGGTGGCGGAATGTCATCACTCCTTTGAGTTCGAATCCTCTAGGAGAGTAAAACTTAATATTCCATTGCAAGTGAAGGAAAACTTTGTGTTAACACTAGATAACGGGCAACCGTCGTAACAGTAAGACCTGTGCATAGTGCTTATTTTATCTTGGTGAGAGAGTATCCTTGAGGCGTTATTATATTGCGGCAGCGTAAATTTTCGCCAAAGAAAAAATATAAATAATTGCTACCCCTAAAGCAGCTTAGTAACATTAAATGATAACAAATAGGTAGGTCTGTGCAATTTTTTTATCATAAATTAGTTGCAGTATTGGTAATGGAGAAAAAAACTGCCGAGTATCCAGGGCCGAAAGAATATTAATAAAAAAGTAAAAATAACCAAACTGACAGTAAAATAACATCTTGACAATAATGATATAATTCCAGACAAATTATCATATTGAAGACTAGGCAGCATGATCTCTGACGCCTTAGCCTGTTCCACAACGGAACAAATGTACTAAAAAAAATAATAATGATATATGATTGACAGCAGAATGACACTTTGAAGTTCAGGCACTCTGACACTGACATTATTAGTAACCTCAAACTCTGTTTTCGACATATAATATTTTCATAAATAAACAAGACGATTATAATTAACAAATTTATATTTAAATAAGTCTTTATCGATTTATTACCAAGTGGAAATATATAAATCAAGTGCCAAACACAATGGCGGTGTACGCAGCGCATTTAACGCGCACTTTGCAAGGTACTCCTTCAATATTTCAAGTAACTGCCCAAGAGGCCCTGGGAACTACAGTTAAACCAGCTTTAAGGAAGCTAATAGAGGTAATATAGTAAAGACAAGAATGATATCTGAATATTAAATTCTATTTTATAGTTTTTTCATAATCTGATTAGCGATAGTTCGTAGTTCATGTTTATGATTAGCAAGAGTTCAAAGACCGGTTGTAATTTTGATTGTTTGAAGATAACATCCTAAATAACCATTCTTTGTTATTGTTATGCATCTGTTATATTTATATTGTGGCTTAACATGATTACCATATACCATATATATAGGGTTACCATTCCATCATCACCCATTAATAAATAGTCTAACTTAGGGATGATAAATCATATTACGCCATGATATAAATATAACAGATTGTAACATATATATAATGTTACAATTAAATTTAACACTCATTTTAACCCATTAAAAATATGATGTACAAGAGTTAAAGTTAATTAACTATATTGTGGACACAGGTGGCTCAAGACATTTCTTTTTTTTTTTTTTTTTTTTTTTTTTTTTTTCTTCTACTAGCAACACCAACGACAGTTGTCATTTTCAGCTGGCCGCTAATAAATAAATAATTTTTAATAGTCTATCACACGAATATTATATTTTCGACATCGTTATTAGTGATATAATAGTGCAATAAGTGTCGATTGTTGTTTGTGTCAATTTGGTAGTGTATTATTTGCAAAAATCGACATTAAAATAGTGCAACCGCCATCTGTCAAACTTCTTTCGTTGGTAAACAACTAATTTTAAAACTATTTTATAACTATTTGTTGGACTTATTCAAAGAATTTCATAATATATACAAGTTTTATAGAAAATATTCACATCAAGTTAAATTGATATTAATAATTGTGAAGTTCAGTTGTTGCGTACGTCGAAGGAAAAATATACCCACAAAAAATATATTGTAAGTAATTTTATGTTTTATATTAATGTAATTTGAAGGAAAGGAGCACAATCTAATTCCATTTACTTAATCTTGTAAAATATAGGTCGTATAAATATACCTAACAAAATTATTCAAAATTTTAACACATAAAATAAGTAAGGTTCAGTTGCTGTTCTCGTTGTGATACTTTTTTTAGAAATAACTCACTTCACTCTCCCTAGTAACTATTCATATATTCAATAATGTCACTATCTACCCGTTCCACAACTGCACGGCAGACAGAGATGAAGCTTAAAGTGGCCCTACAAGAACTTCAGGCATCCAAAGATCTCAGTGACAAGTTGATCAGGGAGAGAGAAGAGAGTGAAGATGAAATTTTAAAAATTATAAATAAAAATACCCAATTAAAATCAGAATTGTCAGAACTTCATAATAGCCATCAGGAAGTTATTGAGCAGCGGGATCAGCTTCAAGAACTAATAAGTAGCTTTCATCAATGTAGTGACACTCATGAGCAAGCCTTGAGGCGTATCACTGAATTGGAACTTGAGTTAAAGCAGGCATATTCTAAAATCAATGATCTAGACACAAGATTGGAATCTCGACAAAGTAATGAGATTAGTAATTTATATGAGGAACTTATTAGTGTTGACTGTGTGCCTCCTTCTACTACAGTTCCATGCACCCATCCTGTTGTAATTGACCTTACTAGTGATACATCACCTAAATTAGGCAACTATAACAGTAATATTTGTATGTTGAGTAATAATAAATTTAAAAAATATTTAAAACTAAAAAAGTTTATAATTAAGAATCGGAATATATTAAATAAGCGTTGCAAAAAGGGACAATTATTGAAAAAAACCACTTTGAATAATTTAAAATTGCATGATTACATTAATAAGTGTAATAATAAGTTAGTGGAAAGCCAAAAGTTATATGACATTGATACAGACTACCTAACTTCAAAATCAATAGTTTAGAATCTTCGCTTCATGATTTAAATACAAAGTATATTATCTCTCAGAAACAAATCCAGGAGCATATTTTAGCAATGGATGATCTGATTGATGTCAGTAAATACAATGCTGACCGTTTTGAGTCGTTGACTAAGCATTGTACATGTAATCACACAAATATATCAAATAATAATTCAGTTGTAACTGTGCTGGAAAATGAAGTTCAGGGTGTTTGTGCCAGTGACTGTAACCCTAAGAGTAGCACAATGGTGTTCTCTGACAGAATAGGCTGTAACTTTGGGTCTATATTGAAGTATCATCTTAAGGGTGATTTATTAAACTACTGCATGCCAGAAGCATCATTTACACAAATAATAAATAAAATTAAGTCTACGAAAATGAACAATATGACCACAATTGTGTTATTTTTTGGTAATAGTATTCAATTAAATAGGCAGGATGTAATTAAAGGAATTGAATATTTATTACAATTAAATGTGTATAAGATTGTATTGTGCGCTTTTCCTTACACAAATAGACATCTTCATAAAAAAATTAACAGTAAGGTACATTACCTGAATAACTTATTACATACATTGACATGTCGTCATAGTGACATTTTGACATTTTTTGATACTAATAGTTTTATTAGTGATTTTTATTTGACAAAAGATACAATGTATCTTTCTAAATCATCTAAAAATAAAATAGCCACTTTAGTGGCTTATAATATTGACTACATGAACAGTTTACATGGTAAACTTAAACATAAAAATGCTGACATAACAGATAATTCTATTAATATTTGTGACATAAGTACTATGACTGCAGATTTAAACTGCTCACAAAGACAAAGGGAAAGCAATCAGAATTAATAATTGTTCATCAGAACATACAAAGTTTTCCCGGCAGCGAGTTAATCATACAATTATTTTTAGAAAAGTATAATATTGATATTGTCTGTTTCACAGAACACTGGCTTAAAGAAAGCAATATGATGTTCAATTTAAATAATTATAACGTTGTCAGCTGCTTCAATAGAAAGTCAGTTAACAGAGGCGGGTCTATGATAATTGCAAGAAATAATATTAAAGTAAAGGAACGTGCTGACATTGTTAGACTTTCTATTGAGTGTTGTATAGAATTATCTTGTATAGAACTAGAAAATTATATCCTTATATGTGTGTACAGGCCTCCTAATAGTGATTACAATGTTTTTGAAGGGGTGATGGAGGATATTTTAAAAAAAGTATTTAATAGTATTAAAAAAATTATTGTATGTGGAGATTTTAACGTTGATATTCTTTGTAACACACCCACATGTACAAAAATTATTAGTTTATTTCAGTCATTTGATTTATGTCATGTCTTTCATGAACCCACTCGTGTAACTGCCACGTCTGCTACTTGTCTTGACAATGTTTTTGTAACTGCGAGTATACAGAAAAATTCATAATAAATAAACTTCCTTCAGATCACTGTGGTCAAGTTGTTAAGTTTAGCAGTCAAATCAATAAAGTCAACAATAATAAAAAATCAAAAAGACAAATAAACGTTTACAATATTAATAAATACAACAGCGCGATTAAAAATAAATTGGATTTGCTGTTACAATCTAGTAATAATCCTGATTATCTTTACACCAAGCTAATTAATATTTTATCCGGAGAATATGAACAATTTTTCAAGAAAAAAGAAGTTCATGTTAAATCTAAATTCACGGAATGGGCAACAGTAGGAATACTTAAAAGTAGAAATATTTTGTTTGATTAATACGATCAAAAAAATATCGATTTGATGACAAATTCACCACTTATGTAAAAAATTATTCTAAAATTTTTAAAAAAGTTTGTATTATGGCTAAGTCTAATTATTTTAATAAACAAATTAAGCAGTCTTCTGACAAAATTAAAACCATCTGGAGCATTATAAATAAAGAAACTGGAAGATCTAAAATAGCCTGTAATCAATTTACATTAAATTATGATAATAAATTAATAACAACAACAAAAGATGTAGTTAATATTTTTGAAGATTTTTTTGCTAATATTCCGATTGATATTACATCTTCTCTGGACTCATCTCAATCTCGAGCAAAAAAATTACTAGAGACTAATATCGGTTGTTGTTCTTTAAGATTTAAATTTTCACATGTTAGCCCCTTTCATATCATAAAAATATTCAAACAGCTAAATTTAAAAATACGGAAGACCTTTGGGGCATGTCTGTAAAAGTAGTTAGTTCTTTCATAGATATTGTTGCTCCATATCTAGCCACTATTTTTAATAAATGTATTGATAATGGCGTTTTTCCACATTTAATGAAATTTAGCAAATTAATCCCACTATTTAAATCAGGAGATAAATTTGAGCCAGGGAACTATAGACCTATATCTATTTTGCCAGTTCTAAGTAAGGTGTTTGAAAAGATAATGTTAAATCAAATGTTACATCACTTCAGGGTTAACGGACTGCTTCACAGTCAGCAATATGGTTTCACCGCCGGCAAGTCTACCACTGACGCAGGTGTTGCGCTAATGACACATATTTTCGAATCTTGGGAGAGGTCACAGGATGCACTCGGAGTTTTTTGTGACCTATCAAAGGCATTTGATTGTGTGGATCATAAAACGCTTTTGTACAAGCTCGAACATTATGGTATAAGAGATAATGATCTAAAATTAATGAGAACTTATTTAGAGGATAGGGTTCAAACTGTAGATATTGACGGTGTAAAATCTAAGGGAGCTAATATTAAGATGGGCGTTCCACAAGGGTCAATCTTAGGCCCCTTTCTTTTTAATCTACATAAATGACCTTCCCTTTATGGTAGAGAAAATTGCAGATATAGTGCTGTTTGCGGATGATACTTCGTTAGTGTTTAAAATTGGACGTCAAAGTAATCAATTAGACGATGTAAATTGTGCTATGTCTGCAATATTAAATTGGTTTACATGTAATAACCTATTATTAAATTCCAGCAAAACAAAGTGTATAAAATTTACACTTCCTAATGTAAGACTAATAAATACACAGTTATTGCTTAATGACGAAATAGTAAATTTTGTTAATGATACAGTTTTTTTAGGTATAACAGTGGACTCGAAATTACAATGGGGGCCCCATATTTCAAAATTGGCCAGTAGACTCAGTTCTGCTGCATATGCAATTAGAAGAATTAGGCAATTAACAGACGTGGCGACGGCTAAACTTGTATATTTTAGTTATTTCCATAGCATAATGTCTTATGGCATACTGCTGTGGGGTAAAGCAGCCGATATAAATACTATATTTGTTTTACAAAAGAGAGCCATACGTTCTATTTATGGTATGGGTTCAAGAGAGTCATTACGTCAGTGCTTTAAAGACTCAAATATCCTCACAGTTACTTCACAATACATTTATGAAAATATTATGTATACACGGAAGAACTTAGCGAGTTTTAAAAAACTCAAAGACTGTACAAGTAGAAACTTACGCAATATAAATAAGCTTATTTTACCTAAATGCCGTCTGCACAAAATCAGTAATTCATTCTATGGTAATTGCATAAGATTTTATAATAAACTGCCGGAATCTGCATTAAATCTGACAGAGAGGCAATTCAAATCTTATATTAAACAATTTTTATGTAAGAAAGCCTATTACAGGATAGACGAATTCATAGATGACAACATATCAAGTAAATAATTAGTTTATTAGCATACAACGTTATAATTTTATTTTCTCATTGCTTTCTTGATTTAATTGATTAATTTTAGAAATATGAAAGCGTAGCGGTTTTTTGTATTAATTGCCGCATGCATTCTTATGTAAAATGTGAATACTATAACTATCAGATGGCAATTGTGAGTAGCTTTGACGTGGTCTAGTGTTTTGAGTAGTCATGCTCACTAAAATGTCCAGACTTGTGGCGGCGTGGTGGGCCGGGTCATTGGGCTCCCTAAAATATGGTCGAGCGCAGTGATGGCTGGCTCATCCGTCATACTCGTGAACGGGTGCTGCTTGTAGGGACTGGTCTGCTCTAATCACTATGACTGATTTCCTCTTATTAATTGTTTAACCAGTTGGTTATGTATTCAATTTTTTTTTTTTCTTTTGAGTATTTAATTGAATTAGTGCTAATTGGTGGTTTGTATTCACACAATTAAACTTAAAAATGTAAAATAATAATAAAATTATTTAAAAGAGCATCACGCAAGTTTCTTGCTCGTTCTTCTTGTGATGAGACAGCTTTCCGAACGAGCGGTAAATTAAAAAAAATGTAATGACTTTTCAAAAGTGCTTCAATGTAAGTTTATTTGAATAAATGATTTCTATTCTATTCTTATTCTATTCTTTATGGCCGTCTAAGAATGAGGCCTGTGTTCAGCATTGGACAGATAATGGCTGAGATGATGAACTATGTTAGAACTTTCAAATATCACTGTTCTCATTATGTGCATATATATAAAAATATTTTTAAAATATTACTGTTGAGTTGTTTGTAATTTTTCTATAATAAATAATTTTTTTTTTTAAACCTTTATTTGTTGGGAGGATTTAAAGTAAAAACATGGTAGCAATGGCAAGTTAACAGAGTTTTAATAGCCTTACCTACTGATAAGCTGTGAATAAATATAAAGAACTTGAAAACTAAAAGGTAACTCTATGTATTGCAGTATTTAGCTGAAGTATACCCGGACAAGTGTGGGTGGTGTGTGCCGTGGTATGATGAGTTGTACCTGCTGTTTGATTGCTGTTTGCAGTACCACTACCTCAAACACTATGGTCAGTTACCTAAATAACATAATGTTTTTTTCATTGGCAAACCAACTATTTCAATTATGATAAAATTATAAAACCAATATGGGAGGAATAATGGAGTAAACCCTTGTGCCTACATGTAATATTGCACAATGATTATAACAAGTATGGTAATAAAAGGCTTTTATCCTTTTATGGTTTTGTTATACATAGTTACAAAATATTCAGAACTATTGAATTGTAATTAGAAAGTAGTATTTATAAATAAAGTTTTGTTAACCTTAAACATAATGTAATGAAGAAATTATAAAACTTTCCAGCTGCATCATTCTCTGAGAGTTTCTACGGCCTTCTCAGAGTGCCAACAACAGTCAGCAGTGAATTCAACCCTGGTAACCTGAGGTTACCAGAAATGCTGGAGTATGGCTCTGTGGCCTTGTTGGTACTAGTGCCATATATTAAAGATAAAATGGAGAAGATTGTAGACAGATGGAGAGAGGATGATGAAGATGGGAGATTGGGGAAGGTGAGTTATCTAAAACTAAAGGTGGACTAAAGAAATAGTGACATTACAAGAGCTTATATAGAATCAGATAGGTTTAGATGAAATTATTATATTTATTACTAGATATTTCATGAAATTTGAAAATTTTACATTATGAAGTGACAAGGTTTTTTTATGGCAGCAGTCAATTATTGTTATGTGCCAAACACAAATGGAAGAAATATAGGTTCTCTCAGAAAATCCAACTTCTGTATTTATAAAAAGTTAGCTATAACTTTTTTTCAATTTAAGAATTTAACATAAAAGATACAGACCTAACAATGATTAGATGTTTGTCATTTTTATGCAATACAATCTAAATTTTCTAATCAGACCATTTTCAAATTATTTCCTAAATGACATTAGATCGTCTTGTTTGCAAAGTTTATAAAATTTTTGCATCATTGTTTTCCTATCTTTAATTTTTCCTAAATATATATAAAGTCCTAGCATGCAAACGCAGGTGTTTAATAGTGGAAATAAAAGAGGTACATGTTAAGTTCTGAAGTGAATAAAAACTTATTTGTAGAGTAAACCAGACCGCGCCCGCAAGGCAGCTATCAAAATATACGCGATAGTCCACTTGGTCGCGAAGTCGGCGCGGCTGGTGCAGGCCGCCAGGTACATGACGGGCGCCACCCGGAGCCACTGCCCCGAGCTGGCGCTGCTCGGCGTGTCGCTGCGGGACGCGCCGCTCTTACACAGGGACACCTACACCTGGACGGGGTTCTTCAAGAACCTGCTCACGGGACAATTTAGGTAAGACGATGGTTTATTCGAAAAGGGAACAGTGAAAAATTTTGCAGGTAAATAATACTTACATACCTGCTTCTTCCGACGTTTCGACCTGAAGATACTGCGCGAGCTGCCAGACGAAGATGTCGGTCACTTCAGTTCTATCGTGACCACGACATAAAGCAATCCACGTCGAAATGCCGGCAATATACGGGCAAAATTTTCTTCGCACTAAATTCCGATAGTGTATTTATATATGTTTTTGAAAGTTTAAAATTAACCAAGTGAACAATGTTTTATTATATTATTACCAACTTTTACAAGTATCGTATACTTTTAAATATTGCTAGTCTAAGTTTAGGTTTTTTAATAGTTTTACATTAAAAAAAAAGTAATTTAATATGAGATGTTTATGTGAGATTTTTAGTTTTTAAGCAATTTAGAATGACAAACAAGCTGACGGTCCACCTGATAGAAAGTGGTAACCGGATGGGCTTTCCATCCAGCTTGTCATTTTATTTTGCCATTTTAAGTTGCATAAAAAAAATGACATATCACTCATAATTCACTTGCCACTCGTACATGACACATCACTCATAATTCAGTTGCCACTCCTACATGACACATCACTCATAATTCACTTGCCACTCATACATGACACATCACTCATAATTCACTTGCCACTCGTACATGACACATCACTCATAATTCACTTGACACTCGTACATGACACATCACTCATTATTCACTTGCCACTCCTACATGACACATCACTCGAAATTCTCTTGTCATTACTACATGACACATCACTCATTATTCACTTGTTACTCCTACATGACACATCACTCATAATTCACTTGCCACTCCTACATGACACATCACTCATAATTCACTTGCTACTCCTACATGACACATCACTCATTATTCACTTGACACTCGTACATGACACATAATTTTTATGTTGGAACTCTTTTTTTTTCTTGGTGAAATGTAATGGGATCTTTAGTTTCTTTTACATTATATTAGAAATTATCAGAATTACTTGATATTTTTTTTATTTATGGACCTAGAAATTGTATACAAGCATACTCGAGGGAAATATTTGCGTATATTGCAGTGCATGGGGGGTATTATGAGCGAAACAGTATACTCTGTTATGTCCATGGTACTGCTCATGTCTATAGGCGACGGTTACCGCTTTCCATCAGGTGGGCCGTCAGCTTGTTTGCCATTTTAAGTTGCATAAAAAAAATTTCATTAAATGACGTATATTTAACATTAACACTAATGTTTAGTATGCATCATGTTCCTTTTTTGGTAAAGTAAGGTATGTAATATTTTGATGGTTGTGACGTGGCGTGGCGGCGTGGTGCAGGGGCGCGGCGGTGTCGTTCCCGATGGTAGGCGGCGCAGTGCTGCGCGGCGTGCAGTACGGCGCCTTCGTGGTGCAGCTGCTGCGCTGGTGGGACGCGCGCGCCGCCTCGCACGCCGCGCTGCAGCCGCCGCCCGCGCCGCAGGTATCACACCCTCGCGTAGCTCGGGGAACTGGCAACCGATGGAGAAGAAAGGTTCTTGAGTGACGACTCCGTACGGGTAAATGCAGTAGATAGAGTGACGACCTTAAATGCATTGCAAGGAGTCCGTGAATGCAGGTGGCTCAGGATCGTTCCTTATGGTAGTCTATTAAGGAGGCCTATATTCAGCACTGGACGGATAACCTGAACCCGGTGGAGGTAAGGGATTGTTAGTAATGGGGAGGTTAGACCTCATTGCTATCAATACATTCTATCAACTCTACCTCCACGCGGTTTCCCCTGGAAACCACCGTGACTAATTTATCGTTGAGTTCGTCACGATGGGCTGACTTGTTTTTTCATCCTCACCTATCAACCCTCACTGGTACCTCGCTAGTGTATACCGATAGCGCAGGCGGGGTTACCAATCATCCATTAAAAAACCCGACCCGGTCTGGATTCGGTGAGTAACTGTAGAAGACAAAATGATGTTTGCCGGGTCGGTTAACATATCTACTATTGAACAAACGTCTATTATGGACTCCGTCAACAATTGAGCGGCTTAAATCGAATGAGACAAAGAAAGCCCTATGATCAGCAATAGGTGTGCACTTTCCTTTAGTCCTTTGAGCGTCTACGGACTTCATTTACGTCTACGGTCCAGAAGGAGACTGTATAAAAGTCGATTGCTTGGGTACCTCTGTTCTATTCGTGTTTCAACCGTGAAGCAGTTGTGTTTGCATGGCTGTGTTTCGGTTTGAAGGGTGTGATATGGCGTGAATTTACTGGGTACAGAGGAATAACACCTGAGTCCTCAGGAATGGCAACGCATGGAGGGTATCATGGGCGTAACAGTATATTCTGTTATGTCCATGGTACTGCTCATGTCTATAGGCAACGGTTACCACTTTCCATCAGGTGGACCGTCAGCTTGTTTGTCATTCTTAGTTGTATAAAAAAAAAATTAAAAAAGAGATATAATTTAATATTGTTGTTGTGTACATTGCAGCCCGATGAACGCGCCGTAAGATGGAAGAACAAGTGTCCAATATGCCTTCAGACCTGGAAGATTCCCACCGTGCTGCCAGTCTCGGGGTGAGTGAAAAATCACAAATTGTAGACAGCAGTTGAAAATTTCTTTTTTTACTATTTTAATCTGTTTTTGATGCCACTTTTTTCTATTCTGATTAGGGTATCGTCCTTTATTATCAAATTTGTAACTCTTTTTCATTACGAATTATTTTTTTCGTGTTTATTTTTTATACTATTGTGGTGACAAACAAGCCTACGGCCCACCTGATGGTAAGCAGTTACCGTAGCCTATGAACGCCTGCAATACCAAGAGCATTACGCACGTGATGCCATTCTGAAGAATGGCAACACATGCGTAGTTTATATATAGATACCCTTTATTGTTTCTTTTAAAAGATTACAATACCTTTACCTCTTTTTTTAAGAACCCTATGCATGTAGTCTCTTGGAAAAACCTCGACAGGGAGCTCAGTCCATAACTTTAACCTTCGTGGATGTAGGCATAGGGACCCATTTTTTTTATTTAAATATGAATTTAACATTTCATTGTATAGAAGAAGTATAGAATAGTACCCGCCAGCATATACCAACTACATAGGCGGGGTTACTTTTCCGTTATCATTAATTTCCCGGAAGAGCATCTGGCCGGATGTCCCGGGTGTCGTCGGCCCGTGGTATAGTGGTAGTGGTCCCGCAGCTACATCTTCTGCTACGTGTGCATCTCGCGGCACGTGCGCGCGCGGGCCACCTGCCCCGTGACGCGCTGCCCGGCCGCCGAGTCCTCGCTTGTGCGCCTCTACGTCGACTGATCCCGTGCGGACTCGCTGCTCACTCCATCCATGGATGACACAGTATAGGGGGAAAAGCTGCTGTGGAAATGGAACATACACAATTCGTTAACTGGATATTCGCGACGTCTTACATAACTCATACTCTGCTTACCAGTTTTACATGACACATCACTCATAATTCACTTGCCATCCATACATGGTCCCACTCGGAATTCACTTGCCACTCGTACATGACACATCACTCATAATTCACTTGCCACGCGTACATGACACATCACTCATAATTCACTTGCCACTCCTACATGACACATCACTCATAATTCACTTGCCACTCCTACATGACACTTCACTCATAATTCACTTGCCACTCCTACATGATACATCATTCATAATTCACTTGCCATCCATACATGGTACTACTCGGAATTCACTTGCCACTCGTACATGACACATCACTCATAATTCACTTGCCACGCGTACATGACACATCACTCATAAATCAATTGCTACTCCTACATGACACATCACTCATAATTCACTTGCCTCGCGTACATGACACATCACTCATAATTTACTTGCCACGCGTACATGACACATCATTCATAATTCACTTGCCATTCGTACATAACACATCACTCATAATTCACTTGCTACTCCTACATGACACATCACTCATAATTCACTTGCCATCCATACATGGTACCACTCGGAATTCACTTGCCACTCGTACATGACACATCACTCATAATTCACTTGCCACTCGTACATGACACATCACTCATAATTCACTTGCTACTCCTACATGACACATCACTCATAATTCACTTGCTACTCCTACATGACACATCACTCATAATTCACTTGCCACGCGTACATGACACATCACTCAGAATTCACTTGCCACGCGTACATGACACATCATTCATAATTCACTTGCCACTCGTACATGACACATCACTCAGAATTCACTTGCCACGCGTACATGACACATCATTCATAATTCACTTGCCACTCGTACATGACACATCACTCATAATTCACTTGCCACTCCTACATAACACATCACTCATAATTCACTTGCCACTCCTACATGATACATCATTCATAATTCACTTGCCATCCATACATGGTACCACTCGGAATTCACTTGCCACTCGTACATGACACATCACTCATAATTCACTTGCCACTCGTACATGACACATCACTCATAATTCACTTGCTACTCCTACATGACACATCACTCATAATTCACTTGCCACTCGTACATGACACATCACTCATAATTCACTTGCCACTCCTACATGACACATCACTCATAATTCACTTGCCACTCCTACATGACACATCACTCATAATTCACTTGCCACTCCTACATGACACATCACTCATAATTCACTTAACTATATAAAACATAACACACAGAATCCGTTACCTTATGATGGCTCAGATCGTATTCCACCAACAAATGTACGAAGTTGTCTTATTATGTAAAATCTTTATTGTACATAATTTACATTTAATTCATTCTTAAGTCAAACAAAGCCGGTATTCAGCTTAAGTTAGATCTGAAAAGGCAAGTTATTTCAACACCTCTGTAGCTGATCTTTTTTTTTTTTAATTCACATAAAGTTTCGTAATATCTTTTATGATATTTCGTCAAATTCAAAATTATGACTATTTACTTTTTGGTGTATAGGTTAGCGCTTTGTATAAGGTACGTATTAAAATATTGTGAAAAAGATGTATTGTGTGTTAATAAGAAAGAATGCAATAATACATGTATGTATTTGAAGGTGCTTCACTTTATATTCATTTATGAGAGGGTAGATGGCGCCTGCGTTTTGTTTAATAATGCTTTTAAGAGAGATTAAAAAGTATTGTAGCGACTCATTCCGCTACCTCCTTTTAACCGCGCCAACAATTTTTACGTTAATATAATATTAAGACCCTTTTTCGTTCCAGTGTAGTGACTAAGGACATTTATTGCATTCAACCACTAACCTTGCTTGCAGAAAGATTCTAATCTTGCAGTTGAAAGACAGAACGAGACCAGTAAACATCAAACGACAATAACATTTAAACAGTATTTAATATTTTACATTAAGTAGGATTCGTAAAGACAGGAACATAGATGACAGGAACATAAGATAAACTGAAATTCAAACGTCACAATGTTTCTAAATTATACAAACGAAAAAGGGTCTTAATATTATTATATTGAAATAAAAATTGTTGGCGCGGTTAAAAGGAGGTAACGGAATGAGTCGCTACAAGTGTCAGTAATGTAGCGTTATGGAAATGTACTCGATCTAAGAAATCTAAGTTTTGGATTTAAAAGTGGTATTTTTAAATTGACGAATAATAATTGAAATGGTGATGGTAATTCTTAATGTAATTTGCAATATCATTTGAATATTATTGAAATATGTGAAAAGAATATAAAAAAAAATTATTTGGTTTTAATATGTAACTACCCTCTTATTCATAAAAATGTCAAATTTTATTTTAGCTATTGAATTGTTGTCCTTTCTTTTGTGCTAAAATCTCAATTTGAAAGAATCAAAACAGTGTAATATTAATTTATTTTATTTATATATTTATTATATCAAAATCCACAGCTCCTAAAATATATAATATTTTATTGTTAATTTTTGTACTTGCAGTCAATTACGGATTTATACTTTATAAAATATTCTTTATTAAGAAGTAAGCGTTCACAAAACTTGTATTATATTGAAATAGATTTGTAGAATGTTTTAGTTACGAATAAGAGGGTAAAACTAGTACATTATACATATTTGCTATCGATATGTGATAAATAAATTATTTAAAGGTAACTAATAAGCCAAAATATTACATTTTTCAATGTAATATTAAAATTGTCATTCCTGGCATACCTGCGCCTACATATGATTGTGATAAAACTAGATTATAGTGTTATTTTATATATAAAGGTTGTATACTTAGATTATATACATAGAAATATATAGATTTGTATGGAGACATCCATAGAAATGTTTCGAGAAAAGTGGGTCAACTTTTTCATACAATTTTGCGTGATAAATAGTTATGTGTGATTCCTTTATAACTTCTATATTTATTTTGTCTTATAATTTCTGCAACTTTTTAATGCGTAAACACTCATTTTGTTTATTACATTTAATACGTAAGTATATATAGAACACTGATAGAAAAACGAGTCAACTAATTTGACAATTAGCTGACAGAAAGTTGCCCCGTTTTTGAGACTCGATGCTCTATCTATATAATCTAAGGTGGTATTATATTTTGAATATTAATATTGTTAATTAATTTTAACGAATTATTATAAGTACTCTATGACCATCGCACGAGGAACAGTAAAATTGAGAATAATCTATTTTTGAAGTCGGCTAAAAATAAATGTGTCAACGCCGACAAAAAAGGCCATTTCACAAGACTTTAAAGGGTTTGTCACTATTGTATATATTTATCCTTACACTGTGGTATCGAACAGGTATCTTTGTACTCTCAATAATTCTCTAACAGACTGTACTTATTATCAAAAAATTATCTATAGGTAAAAGTGGCATATTTTTTCCCATTTATCCTTACTGGACACACAATGGTAGTGACAAGGGAAAAAAATTCCGCTCTTACAGTTGGTCGGGACAAGTGGAATTGGCCAAGTGCACTGGGCCCATAACAGTGTAATACTTAATAGTTCCAGTGCCTTTGTTATTTTTACATTGTTACATATTTATACATTGTTACATTGTTTATACAAATAAAACAATACGAATGTTATAATGTTGTTTAATTACGAAAATAACACGCATTATTAGTAATAATTAACACAGTAACAGAATATTACTAACACAGTACATACTAAGACAAATAAAAAAATATTTATATAAAAAAGGTATGGAGCCGTCCTGAAATAAAACTCGTCGCTTTACTGGATCTAAACATACGTGGGTGGTTTTATAGGTTACGAATTCAAATTCGTAAATCAAATTTAATGCTGTAACACCAAATGAAGGTAATGAGGCATCTCACGCAACAATACCTACATAATAAAATTATTTTTCTGTTTTAATAAATTAATTAATATTTTTAAAATAAATGTGTGGCTGAATATTCCTAGCCATATATTTTATTACTAAATTAGTAATAAAAATACTATATGCGTAAAAAAATTATATAACCGCCCGTAGATTTAGAAAATTTTCTTCAAATTATCTTTAATTACAAAATAATCGATAAAAACTACAAATCTCGATTGTAACGCCATCTAGTGTCGTGTCTATTTTTATTTAGGGACCAACCACCTTAACAATTTTTTACAGTTTCACTAACTAAATTTGAATCTCTAAGAATAACTAAATAATTATTAACGTACATAGATATTGTAGTAAAATATGTAAGTGATATTTCGATTTATACATACATATATATATAACTTTACTTATAAAATATTATCGTGTACAAAATTGTTTATATCAAGTTTCATACATTCGCAAATACATACACATTTTGCAAATATAAATTTCGGTAGAAAACGGGAGTTTAAGAATTCAGAAATTTATTCTAGTAGGTTTAAAATTATATATATACATATATATATATATATATATATATATTAATATTAAGTGGAATAAGTACCTAAATAACTTATAAACGAATTCACAAACTCTGTTTAAAATAACGATCAATTTGGGCAATAAAGAACTACAAATAATCCACTTCGGTGACCAACCCCGGGGGCAGGTAGTGGTGAGCTATCTGCCTTCCGTTCTTCGCCACGAGCGCCAGCCTCGGCGTCTTGCCTTGCACCAGGATGGCGGTGGGCGGCTCGGACGGCCCCACGGAGGCTGGCGGAGTCTTCGATATGTACTCGGTCAGTTCCTCGCGGGAGTTGAAGGTCTCCGCGCCGTAAGCTATCTGGCCGTCAGACAGTTGGACGGTCCTCCAGGGCTCCGGGGTTTCGAAGTAGCCGCCCTCACCCTGTGAGACGGTTGATGGAGTATTAAAAAATGGCAATTAATAATGATATAAACGCTTAATTAACATTATCCATTGAAAAAAAAAAAACAAGGACAATTGGCAAATTTAATGCTTTATATTTAGTTACATAGTTACATCAGGCAGATCAAGGAAGGAATTGGTGTCGTGTCGTATCAAGAGGTGAAGACACTCGCTATATATATAAAAAAATATAATATATATATATATATATATATATATATATATATATATATATATCCGTCCGATTGGTAGACATGAGTCTCTCCCTATAAGAATATATAGAAACTTAGTATTACCACAGTATTGTGATATTACTGCGATAGCCACGGTGCATTAATAAATTTTTAAATTTTCCTTCTCTTGAACTGCGCGTCGATCCAGAAAGTCGCCGATCACCTCACTTGTAAGAAAAAGGCGTTTTTCCATAGGTAAAAAGTTCTGACACACTGTATTTTTAGGTACTTCGATAACTACACGAAGCTGGGGAGAGAAGGGATTGTTAATAATGGGGATCAGTAGCCCCATTGTTAGCAATACACCCTGTCAGGTCGACCTCCTCGCGGTACCCCTTGGAAACTATCGTGTTCTATTGCAAGTGAATTCTTTTCATCCTGTCTTTTCATCCTCACCTATCATCCCTCAATGGTGCCCCGCCAGCGTATACCGTTAGCGCAGGCGGGGATACCATTTCATGGATGATAAATCATTTAATAAAAAACCTCACGAAGCTGTTCCTTGTGTGTTAAAGATTAAATGTACTTACTGTAACACCAACATGCCAGAAAGTAAATTCTTAATATGCGAAGCTGAGGGAAATAGGCAAAGATTGTATGAAAATAGAAGCAAACCTCGAATGTGGAGACGGCGTAGTGGTTGCCCTTCCTGGCGGTGACGACGGAGAGCAGCGCGCCGTCCTGGTTGACGACGGGCGCGCCGGCCACGTACTGGTTGGCCGACTCGAAGCTGGGCGCGCAACGCCACTGCGCCAGCTGCCCGTCGCTCGACGTGATCAGCAGCCGCTTCGTTCGGTTGATGAACACCTGGCCGACAGTATTGGAGGGAATATTAGAGAACACCTGGTGTTAAGTCCGCCATATGTACATAGTTTTATTGCTTTTTTTTATACAACTTAGAATGGCAAACAGGCTGACGGTCCACCTGATGGAAAGTGGTAACCGTCGCCTATAGACATGAGGAGTGCCATGGACATAACAAAGTATACTGTTTCGCCCATGATACCCACCATACGTTGCCATTCCTGAGGACTCGGGTGTTATTCCTCTGTACCTAGTAAACTCACGTTACCTTCTCGGCGGTGTTCTCGTCGAGACGAACGTAGGCCAGTTCCTCGAGCGGCGCCATCAGTTCCTGTGTGAACACGTCGCAGTAATGATGCGTCACTTTCGCCAGCTTCGACACCTGTAATACCATATTTAATATATTATTAGCAAACTTTTTAATTTTGAATAAAACGGAAACATAGCCAGGTAAGGTGCTAGAATCTATAGAGAGACGCTATACGATTAATAAAGGATCGAATCAAATCAAATTTTGAGAGAGAGTATAGCGCGGATTCCGGATCACATATTTTTTTGTCCTTTACTATAAGAGTTTTTGGATGAATGAATGGATGATATAAAACGGTAACCCCGTCTGCGCTAACGGTATACGCTGGCGGGGCACCAGTGAGGGATAATAGGTGACGATGAAAGCAGGTCAGTCAGCCCATCGTGATGAAAACACCTGTAATTCAGCACGATAGTTTCCCGGGGCAACCAAGTGTAGGTCGACATGATAGTGTATATTGCTAGCAATGGGAACGGTAGTCCGCATCACTAACAATCCCTTCACCCCCTCTGTTACGGGAGTTGGGTAACACTTTCAAAGGTATCGACTTTTTTAGTCATTATGAAAAGCTAGTCCAGGAATACGCCAATCATACTTAGGCCGACCCTATAAACACATTTTAAAATGCATTCTCAGGGAGGGCATTGAGGAGCCTTCCTTAAAATAAAGGCCTCAAGAAAATTAGATTCGCTTTTTCGAAGTCACTTAATTATGGCTTCTACCAAAAGTTATTTTGCCCTATTTTGATCTAGCTATGGCCCTGGCTGGCTGTAAACGAATAGAGATGGGCAATCCACCTGGGTGGGTTTAAAGTCTGGTGGGTAAAAACCGGGTGTTTTGGGTTTATTGGGTTTAAACCCCATAAACACCCAAATTTTTGGGTGTTTATGATTTTGTACTTCATCATCGTCATCTCAGCCGCAAGACGTCCACTATACTGGACATAGACAATATTATTATGCAGCCTACAGAATAAAAAACTTTTAATTTGATTTTGAGTTTATTAAGAAAGAGATGAAAGTAAAATGTAAAACTACAGTCAATCACTGTCAGATTCAGAGTTATTACAAGCGATGAATTGTATAGGTTCGATAGGCTCTATTTCGTCTAAACTGTTATGTTCATTTACTTGCTCAATGAAAGCTTCTAAGGTATTTTCTTCATTAAACTGAATGTCCTCGCATTCAGCTTTATGTTTAAGATTCCAGTTATAACAAATGAATGAAATTTTTTCAGTTCTTTCAGTTGTAAGTCGATTTCTTTTGTTATTATGTATGTAGCCTTGGATACTAAAGGAACGCTCAGTGGCTGCCGAAGTACAGGGAGCTGATAGAATACGAATCGCTACTTTGCTTAACTCAGTGGAACCACAAATACCTTTCCACCATATTAGGGGCTCAATGCTATCTAATGAGCTCCATACAAATCCTCTGGCCCAAAAGTTTTCTTTAGCTTTATAACACGCCAAATCTGCCATTACATTTGACAAACTTAAGTGTTGGCTTAAATTGTAGATAAACTCCATACCCTTAAGTTCTTCCTCTTGAGTAAGTTCGACTCCTAGAGTCCTGGGGTCTAGAATATATGCTGCAAAATGTATTGGCCTCATTGCCATATTGCATCTTGAAGATACTGATGTTAGAATCTGCTGTTTGCTTTCTTCGCTCAATGTCGAAATCTCATTTAATGCAAAACGTATCTTAGCTTGTACATCTCTAAATGTAATGTATGTGCGATGCAAACGATTCTGGTCGCTCTCTAAGTAAAATATGCTTTCAGTGACTGGTTCCAAAATACTTATACATTCCCCTGTCTTCGTCCAGAAATCATCACTTAGAATTAAATCTTTAATATCTCTTGAAATTACCACATCTTCTCTAACTGTTAATATTTGCAAAGCTATCTTATTTGCTTTCAAACTTTTTAACGAAGTAACATGACTTCCCCATCTTGTAGCACAAGGCAATTTTAGTGTTTGTGTAGAATCTTCACCCTGCCTTGATTTTATCAACAAGGAACTTAATCGTTGACTCCTTTTAACAGTTTTTATTATATTTATGGCTTGCATAATAAACACAGTTACTTCTTGTATCTTTACAATATCTTGGCACAACAAGTTAAGGATATGTGCACAGCAACCGAGAGGAACAACATGTGGATATTTGAGTTTTGTTAATTCGAATGCCTTTTGTATATTTCTAGCGTTATCGCCAATAAGTACAAGAAACTTATTTGCTCCATACACTTTCATTACTTTTTCAACTTCTTGGCTAAGGTATTCACTAGTGTGAGGATTACTTTCTGTATTCAAACTTTTAACGTATGCAGGTTGAGGTTTTGATATAAGAAAGTTTATTATTCCTTCATTTCTTAAATTAGACCAGCCATCGCACTGAAGGTGTAAGTAACTACAAGCATTTAGTTCCTCATTTAACTCAAAACGCATTTCTCTATATATTTTATCTAAGTATTTTGTCGCTAAAGCTTTACGTGAAGGTATTTTAAATTTTGGTTGCAATTTTTCGAAAAATTGTATCCATAAAGGATGTTGCACCATCGATAATGGCGTCCCTGTTACAAATATAGCTCTCGCTAATTCTGTTTTTATATGATCATCGGTGTCTTGAAACTCAGCATTTATTGTAGTGTTAGCAGACGACGAGGGGCTTATAAAAGAATCATTTGTCTCTATCTCTGACAGTCCAGACATTTTGGTTTTGGACGAGCTATCTTTTATAAGTTTCATAGAGTCTTTTAATGTTTCTGGAGATTTTGGACAAGTGATAAGATGTTGAAGCATTTTGGCAGCATTACTGAATTTGTAGACCTTATTACAAAGCTTGCAAGAAACAGACTTGTTTGGTAAAGTACGGTAGTGCTCCCATATGCGTAAATCTTTAGGTCTCCCCATTGAACCTAAAAAAATGAACGATGATTAGTTGGTCTGACGAAAATTCAACAATAAAGTGCCTATTTTTTACAATGATTATTTCTTGTTATTTACAATAAATTTATTAAAAAAATAATAAAATAAATACAAAAAACCTTTGTAAAATTACATCTCCTCGGAGGATTAAACGCAGACGCTAGTTTATTATCGTATTGTTCTGTATTTTTCTCAGCAACTTCTTTAATTCGATTAGGTACTTACGCATATTATGTTAAAAATAAATATCTAGTACACATCTTAGGCTATCGACCATTATTATCCAATGACGACTCTCAGCTAACTATGCACTATCATCCAAAATAAACGTGTATGGAAAATTTTATCCCAGTCGGTTGAGGATTGAGGATAATTGCATCAACATACGAACATACCTACATACTTTTATTTACATAACGCAAGCTAAATAAAAGCTTGTAATAATACATCTAATTTTAAGTTAAAATTGTTAAGTGATCATGATATAATTGTATCATTCAAAAATCCACTTACCTTTAATTATTTCTTGTTAAGTATAAATATTATTTCAAATCTGCTCCCTTAATATGCACTTTTTTACTGCTTTTCCTACCTAACACGTTACCAGGAAGTCACGTTACCAGAGTCAGAGTAATAGTGAACACGTTTGACAGTGATTGTCGTCGCCTCATATTCAGCGTCGACGAATAGGGGAATCCCCAGTCATAATGTATTGCATGCGTGGCGGTCTTACTTCAAATCCATAAACAAAGAGATAATTACAGAACTCGATACTAGATGGCGCTGTTTTTGTTTGAAGAAAGTTTGCGGGCTAAAATACATAGAATTTCATCAATGACTTCCACAAAGAACAACATTTCTGTTTTTTCTAAGTCCGTATCTCTTCCGTATATTTCATAAGATATAAGCTTGGGCTACATTGTTATGCAACGTGATTTTGTCGCTGTCTTGCTAGCAGGGTTGACAGATATACGATTTAAATCGTACTCATACTATTATTTGTCTATTTTTTAATGTACGATTGTAAAGATTATGATCGTAATTCGCACAAAAACATACGACTTTTTGGTTACCTGGCAACATTTTTATTATGAAACGAACATGCTCACATCATCAGTCACATGCAACAATTTATTGGGGATTTCCCCTTCACATCTGGCAGTCCTGCTTGCTAGAATATAGGTAAGTCAGCCACAGTTACTGACGATCGATATTTAAAGGGTATTGTTTTTGTGCTAAATATTTCATAAAAACGTTATTTAATACTTTGTGGATTATTAATTTAGTTGATAATCACTGGAAGTAAAATGGATGCTAATTTGAGAGATCAAGATCTTCGTATAAAACAGTTAATAAAAGAAAATCTACGTAAGTACTCTTTTTATACCTAGGTAGGTAAGGTATAATAAACACAAAAGGTACTTAGATCGCGTGTGTTCGAAGCATTTATTCTAATAAATTTAATTTAAAATTGTAGAAAGAAAAAATGTCTGCCAAGCCGTAGCCGAAGCCGATCTCCAAATATATTTGGCGATAGTGAGACCCAGTGTCCAGATGATTTACCCAGCGTCGTCGCAACAAAGAAAAAAACGAGGATAAAGTAAAAGAAAATTTACTGAAAGAAGAAACAAACTGTTCTAAATGCTTAATTTATGGAGAAGAGGATAAAAGAAATGAGTATTTCGGACTGTTAGTGGCTCAAGAATTTAAATATATACGGCCATGTGTGCGAACGAGGTGTTATGAAGAAATTTTAAAGTATCTACGGGAAGCAAAAGGCCAACATGTTGATCAACTGCAACATGAAAACACTGAAAATTAATTACTTTCATTTTATTATATATAGATTTTTAAAATTTCCTGAAATATTATTAGTTAACGTTTTATTTAATATTGTAGAATTGATCAATACAATTTATAAAAATAATTTATTGGTATTACTTACATATTTTCAAAAAAATACGTAAAAACCTATTTTTTTGGGTGATTATGGGAGTTTATGGGTGTTTATTGGGTTTTTACCAAAGCACCGGGTTTAAACCCGGTGCTTTGCCCATCTGTATAAACGAATCATAATAAGTTTAAAAATATACTAAGCTCGAGTTTGTAAAGCAAACTATATTATGATTCATACAAGACGGATTTTTTAACAACCTTGTCTTTGCCAGAGACGCATCTATGACTGACCTGTTCAGGCGTGCAGCAGTGTATCGGTACAACATCACCAAACGAGGCATACTTGGTGCCGTCCGGCCGCTCGTGCAGTTCTGCTGGGATGGGGAAGTTTTCCACTATCCCCTTGTAGTTCTCATTGAGCACCGTTCGCTTCGACATTGTGACCTGGAATGGGTTTAAATCTGTTTAAATTTTATGTGAATAACAGGGTTCATGGCGTCCATGGTGCTGTTCATGTTTATATAACATGGTTTGTAAGCTTGTTTGCCATTATAAGTATTTTAAATAAAAAAATCAAATAATATTTTTAATTTTGCATGTTTTATTATTGAAATAACAGGGGCTATTAAACCCCATTACTAACAATCCCTTTCCCCCCCTACTATGCAGGTTAGTCGACTTGATAATAATATAGTTTCATTTCTATTTTTCTTTCCAATATACCTGAGTGGTACGTAGTTTGCTCCAGACTCTATCACCTACAACTTCTTCAGGATAATGAAACGGGGATCCAAATCACACTTATTCACTTCGATATTTAATATTGTGGCTTGAAAGTGTATAGTATAAGTAAATCTATATACTTACCAACCTATATGACTCAGGACAAGACCCACAGCACAATAGATAGGTAATAACTGAATTATTATTTATTATGTACTTTGCTAACTCTAAACTTCCTTAAGGAACAGTGCGAACTTGCCGCCGGCACAGTCGACTGTAATGTCAAAGAGAGCTTTATCTCGATAAATGTTTTCGTGAGTGTCGAATGTCCTGACATGTCTTATCGCGTTTCGTAATAGAATGCAATGTGTTTACAGATGGGCAAAGCACCGGGTTTAAACCCGGTGCTTTGGTAAAAACCCAATAAACACCCATAAACTCCCATAATCACCCAAAAAAATAGGTTTTTACGTATTTTTTTGAAAATATGTAAGTAATACCAATAAATTATTTTTATAAATTGTATTGATCAATTCTACAATATTAAATAAAACGTTAACTAATAATATTTCAGGAAATTTTAAAAATCTATATATAATAAAATGAAAGTAATTAATTTTCAGTGTTTTCATGTTGCAGTTGATCAACATGTTGGCCTTTTGCTTCCCGTAGATACTTTAAAATTTCTTCATAACACCTCGTTCGCACACATGGCCGTATATATTTAAATTCTTGAGCCACTAACAGTCCGAAATACTCATTTCTTTTATCCTCTTCTCCATAAATTAAGCATTTAGAACAGTTTGTTTCTTCTTTCAGTAAATTTTCTTTTACTTTATCCTCGTTTTTTTCTTTGTTGCGACGACGCTGGGTAAATCATCTGGACACTGGGTCTCACTATCGCCAAATATATTTGGAGATCGGCTTCGGCTACGGCTTGGCAGACATTTTTTTCTTTCTACAATTTTAAATTAAATTTATTAGAATAAATGCTTCGAACACACGCGATCTAAGTACCTTTTGTGTTTATTATACCTTACCTACCTAGGTATAAAAAGAGTACTTACGTAGATTTTCTTTATTAACTGTTTTATACGAAGATCTTGATCTCTCAAATTAGCATCCATTTTACTTCCAGTGATTATCAACTAAATTAATAATCCACAAAGTATTAAATAACGTTTTTATGAAATATTTAGCACAAAAACAATACCCTTTAAATATCGATCGTCAGTAACTGTGGCTGACTTACCTATATTCTAGCAAGCAGGACTGCCAGATGTGAAGGGGAAATCCCCAATAAATTGTTGCATGTGACTGATGATGTGAGCATGTTCGTTTCATAATAAAAATGTTGCCAGGTAACCAAAAAGTCGTATGTTTTTGTGCGAATTACGATCATAATCTTTACAATCGTACATTAAAAAATAGACAAATAATAGTATGAGTACGATTTAAATCGTATATCTGTCAACCCTGCTAGCAAGACAGCGACAAAATCACGTTGCATAACAATGTAGCCCAAGCTTATATCTTATGAAATATACGGAAGAGATACGGACTTAGAAAAAACAGAAATGTTGTTCTTTGTGGAAGTCATTGATGAAATTCTATGTATTTTAGCCCGCAAACTTTCTTCAAACAAAAACAGCGCCATCTAGTATCGAGTTCTGTAATTATCTCTTTGTTTATGGATTTGAAGTAAGACCGCCACGCATGCAATACATTATGACTGGGGATTCCCCTATTCGTCGACGCTGAATATGAGGCGACGACAATCACTGTCAAACGTGTTCACTATTACTCTGACTCTGGTAACGTGACTTCCTGGTAACGTGTTAGGTAGGAAAAGCAGTAAAAAAGTGCATATTAAGGGAGCAGATTTGAAATAATATTTATACTTAACAAGAAATAATTAAAGGTAAGTGGATTTTTGAATGATACAATTATATCATGATCACTTAACAATTTTAACTTAAAATTAGATGTATTATTACAAGCTTTTATTTAGCTTGCGTTATGTAAATAAAAGTATGTAGGTATGTTCGTATGTTGATGCAATTATCCTCAATCCTCAACCGACTGGGATAAAATTTTCCATACACGTTTATTTTGGATGATAGTGCATAGTTAGCTGAGAGTCGTCATTGGATAATAATGGTCGATAGCCTAAGATGTGTACTAGATATTTATTTTTAACATAATATGCGTAAGTACCTAATCGAATTAAAGAAGTTGCTGAGAAAAATACAGAACAATACGATAATAAACTAGCGTCTGCGTTTAATCCTCCGAGGAGATGTAATTTTACAAAGGTTTTTTGTATTTATTTTATTATTTTTTTAATAAATTTATTGTAAATAACAAGAAATAATCATTGTAAAAAAATAGGCACTCTATTGTTGAATTTTCGTCAGACCAACTAATCATCGTTCATTTTTTTAGGTTCAATGGGGAGACCTAAAGATTTACGCATATGGGAGCACTACCGTACTTTACCAAACAAGTCTGTTTCTTGCAAGCTTTGTAATAAGGTCTACAAATTCAGTAATGCTGCCAAAATGCTTCAACATCTTATCACTTGTCCAAAATCTCCAGAAACATTAAAAGACTCTATGAAACTTATAAAAGATAGCTCGTCCAAAACCAAAATGTCTGGACTGTCAGAGATAGAGACAAATGATTCTTTTATAAGCCCCTCGTCGTCTGCTAACACTACAATAAATGCTGAGTTTCAAGACACCGATGATCATATAAAAACAGAATTAGCGAGAGCTATATTTGTAACAGGGACGCCATTATCGATGGTGCAACATCCTTTATGGATACAATTTTTCGAAAAATTGCAACCAAAATTTAAAATACCTTCACGTAAAGCTTTAGCGACAAAATACTTAGATAAAATATATAGAGAAATGCGTTTTGAGTTAAATGAGGAACTAAATGCTTGTAGTTACTTACACCTTCAGTGCGATGGCTGGTCTAATTTAAGAAATGAAGGAATAATAAACTTTCTTATATCAAAACCTCAACCTGCATACGTTAAAAGTTTGAATACAGAAAGTAATCCTCACACTAGTGAATACCTTAGCCAAGAAGTTGAAAAAGTAATGAAAGTGTATGGAGCAAATAAGTTTCTTGTACTTATTGGCGATAACGCTAGAAATATACAAAAGGCATTCGAATTAACAAAACTCAAATATCCACATGTTGTTCCTCTCGGTTGCTGTGCACATATCCTTAACTTGTTGTGCCAAGATATTGTAAAGATACAAGAAGTAACTGTGTTTATTATGCAAGCCATAAATATAATAAAAACTGTTAAAAGGAGTCAACGATTAAGTTCCTTGTTGATAAAATCAAGGCAGGGTGAAGATTCTACACAAACACTAAAATTGCCTTGTGCTACAAGATGGGGAAGTCATGTTACTTCGTTAAAAAGTTTGAAAGCAAATAAGATAGCTTTGCAAATATTAACAGTTAGAGAAGATGTGGTAATTTCAAGAGATATTAAAGATTTAATTCTAAGTGATGATTTCTGGACGAAGACAGGGGAATGTATAAGTATTTTGGAACCAGTCACTGAAAGCATATTTTACTTAGAGAGCGACCAGAATCGTTTGCATCGCACATACATTACATTTAGAGATGTACAAGCTAAGATACGTTTTGCATTAAATGAGATTTCGACATTGAGCGAAGAAAGCAAACAGCAGATTCTAACATCAGTATCTTCAAGATGCAATATGGCAATGAGGCCAATACATTTTGCAGCATATATTCTAGACCCCAGGACTCTAGGAGTCGAACTTACTCAAGAGGAAGAACTTAAGGGTATGGAGTTTATCTACAATTTAAGCCAACACTTAAGTTTGTCAAATGTAATGGCAGATTTGGCGTGTTATAAAGCTAAAGAAAACTTTTGGGCCAGAGGATTTGTATGGAGCTCATTAGATAGCATTGAGCCCCTAATATGGTGGAAAGGTATTTGTGGTTCCACTGAGTTAAGCAAAGTAGCGATTCGTATTCTATCAGCTCCCTGTACTTCGGCAGCCACTGAGCGTTCCTTTAGTATCCAAGGCTACATACATAATAACAAAAGAAATCGACTTACAACTGAAAGAACTGAAAAAATTTCATTCATTTGTTATAACTGGAATCTTAAACATAAAGCTGAATGCGAGGACATTCAGTTTAATGAAGAAAATACCTTAGAAGCTTTCATTGAGCAAGTAAATGAACATAACAGTTTAGACGAAATAGAGCCTATCGAACCTATACAATTCATCGCTTGTAATAACTCTGAATCTGACAGTGATTGACTGTAGTTTTACATTTTACTTTCATCTCTTTCTTAATAAACTCAAAATCAAATTAAAAGTTTTTTATTCTGTAGGCTGCATAATAATATTGTCTATGTCCAGTATAGTGGACGTCTTGCGGCTGAGATGACGATGATGAAGTACAAAATCATAAACACCCAAAAATTTGGGTGTTTATGGGGTTTAAACCCAATAAACCCAAAACACCCGGTTTTTACCCACCAGACTTTAAACCCACCCAGGTGGATTGCCCATCTCTAAATGTGTTGTTTGCATTCTATAAAATACGCAATAGGTTATAATTAACTTCCTTCCTATAGTGCACTCATTACCTACTTACATATCGCATTTTTTTTTTTATTGGATGAAAATGGAATGGTAACCCCGCTTGCGCTAACGAAATACGCTGGCGGGGCACCAGTGAAGGGTGATCGATGAGAATGAAAACAGGCCAGTTAGCCCATCATGATCAATTCATCTGGAATTAACCATGATAGTTTCCAGGGGGAATCGCGTATAGGCCGACCTGGTTGGGTATATTGCTAGCAATAGGATTCTTAGTCTCCATTGCTAACAATCCCTTTCCCCCATACATATCGCATTTGTTACGTCTTTGTGTACCTACTATTACTGATGACAGCTATAGCGATCTAACGGCCCAATACAGCGCTAAGGGGGGAAGGGATTGTTAGTAATGCGGATTACTATTTTGATAAAAATGTGTATGGGACCAAGCGGAAAGTATATCCTTACAATAAATATTTTGTTTAAATCTGTTTATAAATAATGGAGTTCCGAGATAACAAACATAAAAATACAACCGAATTGTAAATAGTTTGCATGGTTGTGTTTCGGTTTGAATGGTGGGATATGACAATAAAATTACAGGACACAGAGGCGTAATATCTTAGTGCTCAGGAATAGCAACGCATGGGCGTCACAACGTACTTATGATGTCCACAGTGCTGTTCATATCTACAGGCGATCGTTTACCACTTTCCATCAGGTGGGCCTTCAGCTTGTTCGTCATTCTAAGTTGCTTATAAAAATTTATAACCTCCTGCTTTTCGTGAAATCGGTTAAAAGCAGGTTCACTCGTGAATACACACACTGAGAAACGGTAAGTTATTTCATAGATACCCTGTATTATATAAAATTAAAATTTAGGACGTAGAATTAGGTGATTACATATACCTTACCTAGATTTTGATTTGTAACAAGCAATTTTGCTCCGCAAAAATAAACACCAGTTACAATCGCCGCAAAATTAAAATGGAACCACTACGAGACTTAAACTATGAATATCAATTCAGAATTTTCGACGTAAATGCCACCAAAAATATAGACAAAAGGATTCCTTGAAGAGGAAGCCATTTAAAAACGGTACCGGTATTTGGATATGTTATTTATTTAAATTAAACTTACCAGTTACAAACTTTAATCACGTATAAAGTCAATAAACAATAATCTTGATACACAGTCACATGTCGATTATTTCATTTTGTTTGGTTGGTAACACGTGCATTACACTAATACCCATCACACGGCGCCTAACGTGTTTAAATTAGATAATTATTGAAGTTGATAATTGAGAATTTGAAAATATTGAGCTGTATTTGTAAACGATAGAGAAACCGGTATGTTCTGAATTGGTTTGCGTAGATACCACGATTGATAAAGCGCTTATCTTAAGATAAGATATCTGACTGCCGAATTTCGCTGAACATGTACGACTTTACTTAGAATTTATGTTATTATAGTTAACTAGCGACTCGTTGGGGGGAAAGGGATTGTTAGTAATGGAGACTAAAAATCCTATTGCTAGCAATATACCCAACCAGGTCGACCTCCTCGCGGTTCTCCCTGGAAACTATTATGGTTAATTCCCGATGAATTCATCATGATGGGCTAACTGGCCTGTTTTCATTCTCATCTATCACCCTTCACTGGTGCTCCATGCAAACACATGTGATATCCGTGCAGTGTGGAGAGATTGATAATATTGCTATTGCATTTTTTTTTATTTAATACTTTATTGTACACATTAGTTATAAAAATATGACAGAGGTAAGCAAAAGTACAAAGGCGAGCTTAGCTCTGATAGAGATAGATAGATTGTATCCGTCTTAGCTTTCCAAACTTTGCATGATTTATAATAAATAATACTAATAAATAAATTTTTTAATAAAGTAACCAGGACCCACACAATTTTTGTACAATATTAATTTATATTAAACTTAAAATATTATTCCCAAAAAGGATTGACGTCAGGCAGGCGGCCGCTCGTAAAACTATAAGCCAAATCCTTTTGTAATATGGATAAAACCATATTACGCCGACCACAAATAATAATTGGGATAAGGGTAGGAAGATGGTGATTAAATTTAAACTATATATATGACGTTATTATCTATATCGTCATAGTCGTAGAATACTGACGGATCTGACAAAGATTACATATATAGATCCGTCAGTATTCTACCACTATGACGATATGTCCGCTAAGCGGACGCGACACAGATGCGCATTTTTTGTTGAGAGGTTAAATTTAATTATTACAATTTATATAATTTTTTAAACATTAAAATAGTTATAGAAAGCTATCTGTATAATATAGAATGCCGTCGATGATTTTTTTGTAATCCTAAATAAGAGGAACAATTCCATCATACAATATTTTGTTTTATTTCACATTTTTGGTCGAAAGCTCTCAGTGGACTTGATAGCTTCCGACATCTTATTTATTTTCTCTTGGCCATAGCAAAATATAAACTAACAATCTCCTTTCTTTCCCTTCCTTCATGCGTGTGCCATAGTAACATAAAATGGTCACAACTCAGTTTATTGCTTGGCCCTTAAAAGAGCAAAACACTGATATTCTGTTGTGGCCAAGAGTCAGTCGCGAAACTCCTCATTAAAAATAACAATAAAAAGCAATATAAATAAAATGTATTGCGTGTGTCCATTGCATTCGCCTCCATTTGATATTATATTCTAAATGAATAAATAAATAACAGATACCATTAGATAAGGGGTAGTCAGAGATCACTTTCTGTCACATTCAGGTATTCAGGCAATAAATATATTCAGATAATCCCCCTTCTGGGGGAGTCTTATGTTTAGCAGTTAACGAATGATATGTAGTTTTATTTTTATTAATATGAAGTTTGTGATATATGTTATTCAGTAAATTTTTTTTTTTCACGTGAACTCAACTTTTGTCTGGAAAAAGTAACAACCGTGTCTGCCTGTTCTCAGCTGTAATTACGTTCCGAACTGTTCGGTAAATTATAAATAAATGACTATATAAAAATGTTTATAATTAAGTTTACTTGAAAAAAATATATCTATTTTTATTAATTCAATTTAAATTACAATAAATTACCTATGTATTAGACAAAACTTTTCACACGAGTCTGTTTCACTCGGTACACTCAAATAAACTCGAAATCCCGATCAGAAATAAAGGGGGCATATGGGTCGCGTACAAGAAGTGTAGGCTATAGACAAATCATGGGGGCAAATTCATAAAAATATTACGCGTCGTAGTCACAAATTTAAATATTACTATATATTTTGCCCGGGAAAACGGATTTATTATACTCTGTAACGAGGACTAGCGGCCCCATCGCTGACAATATTCTAAACTGTCAGATTGACCTCTATGTACAAATCGTCGTAATGCATGCGTGTAATATAAGACCGGATTCATACAGAGTTCCAATGGGAATGATATACGGGAACTAACCCAGGTATTCGTGGCAAAATCAGTTATTTTATCTGAAAGTATTAATTTTTATATAAAAAGGAATCTTTGAAATCGGTTTATAAATAACGGAGTTATTAGGTAACAAACAAAAAAAAATACACCCGAATAGAAAATTTTTATAAATTTGAATATTGAAAATGAACAAGAAGCGTAATATTACCAGTAATCGAAATAATTCGCTGTCCTACAACGAGTTATTTCATATATCATTTTAAACATTTCGGGGTTGCTTCAGAACAATGAGGTTTATTCACCGTAAAAAACGACTACACCCACACAGAGGTTAAATAAATTATTAATAATTACAATAACGAAACCACACACAAAATATTTATATATAAATAAAGAATATAAAATAAAAAAAAAATATCTCAGGGAATTAATGAAACTGATACACCCCGTCAACGCAGTTTCAATTGACACAAAATTAAAATGAGACCAATATATATATATATATATATATATATATATATATATAACACTTGTTTAAACGATGTTATGTTATACGATGCACCACAAACCTTCCCGACTGCAAAAAGAAGTGTGATAGTTAAGATTGTGTTCCACAAAAACGAATCTAAACTATTGAAGCGATTTTGTAAAATTTCTATGGGACCAATATGTAAGTATATCTTTTCAGATAAAAAAAATCAAGAATTTACCAAATCGATTTACAACTGACGGAGTTATGAGGTAACTTCAGAATGAGGTCGTAGTTTCGAAACATTTAAAAATAAGTTCAGACCATTAACCCTCTGTTTTCGAAATACAGGTAACAGACCATCGTAAAGTTGATAATATAATTATTAAAATGTGTTTACAATTATTTACATTCGGATTAAGTTAGAATTATGTTATAAAAAATACCTACTCACCTGTTCATTTTCATCATTTGACTTCAAATTAATATTCGAATCCATATTTAAAAAAAAAAGTCAATCACGAATGCGTTTATTTTTAATGCGTAAATTTAGAATAATTATTGTAACAATCGCTACACAAGAATAACAACTATACAGCCGAATTTGATTTTATATAGCCGAGCACAATCATTTACCACCCTTTGACATCGCCAGAGTAAAAAAATTAGCCCGTATACGACTACGTTATTAAAGCGAATATGGAAATTATCGACCGATAAGTATGAAAGCTTTCAATCTTTCAGTGTATGTATTCAAAACTGCAAATTGAATCCGCTATAGTAACTTGCACAAAGCACTAGCGACAGTGCCTGTATCTATTTAGGTGATCTTACACTCCCTAACAACTGGCAACATTGGAAGGTTCTTCCACCGTCATAGATGCTGTTGATTTAGTGACGTCAGTAAACAAATTTCATTAGCTCTCTGAAAATTTATTCAATCATTATTAAAACGATAAATAACTTTATCTAAAATCAGTTACGATAAAATTTGTAATATTTCTTGATATAATTAGCATCATATCAATACGCTGAATCGTTTTACAGAGAAAGCTTGTACTAATAATTTATCTTTCAGGAGAAAAACTGCTCTGACTATTAAAATCTTGCATCTTAACCAGGTACTCGATACAATAAATATGAAACAAACAAAAGATATCGCTTAAATTATTAACAAAATATGTATAAAATTGCGAATTGGCCATAACTCGACTATAGTCAGTTCGTCTCAAGATCAAATCCTAACCCTAAACTTCTAAGGGGAAGAGACTGTTATTAATGGGGAATGCTTCGTTGCTGGCAACACACTTTATCAGGTCGATGTTCATGCGTTTATGCTTTTCGGAAACTGTCGTCGCTAACCTAAACCTCTGAATTTTCAAAATCATATTTGGATTATTGAAAAATAATTATCTCTTGCTTGCTCATGTTTCGGAGGGTATGCAAAGCCGTCCTCCGAAGGTAGCCTAGAAACTCTTGACGTTAAGGAGCAGATTGATTTATTTATAACTTGTCTAGGAGACACGTATTAAATCTTTCAGTATTAAAGTTAAAAAAAATAGGAAGGATGTAAGTAGGTTAACCGTAGGCAGACTTTGTACAAGAGTCATCTGAAAGAGTCCCACTCGTGTATCTGTCAATAAACGGCGGTAGCAAATCTGTGCATGGTAAAGATTCCGTTTGAAGGGCGCGATATAGTAATGGAACATATCGGGTCCTATATTGCGTTTGCTGTACGGGCAGGACCGTAGCCAGACCCAAGTTTATGGTAAGGTAAAAGAACTTTTTGGTAGCGCAGAAGCCATAATTAAGTGACTTCAAAAAGTGAATCTGTCTAATTTTCTTGGGGCCTTTATTTTAAGGTAGAGCATTGGGTTTTTTAAGGGAGGGCATTGCCCCTAAATGCACCCTATCCCTCTAGCTACGACCATGCATACGGAGTCGCTACTCAAGAACCTTTCTTCCCCATCAGTTGTCGGTTCTTCGAGCTATGCGACCAGCCCATTGGCACTTGAGCTTTGCTTATCCTTCGGGCTATGTTTTTACTTTAGTTCTTTAAGTAAAACACACAGAAACTTGTAGTATAGCCCTTTCTGTAACTCGCTGAGTAATTGAAGCTTCTGTATACGGGCAATCGTGTAGGACCATGTTTCGGTTTCATAAATCATTATTGGCAACACGCACTGGTTAAAAACATTCATCTTCAAAATTTTCAAATTCAATATTTCAAAGGTAACATAGGACTAATAAAATAATAATAAGTATAATAATCATCACGGACAGGACAGTTCTTGCGAACAAACCTGATATCGTGGTGATGGATCGAGCACTCTCGAGGGTGTTTTTGGTGGATGTCACCATACCGCATGACGAGAACCTATTGAGAGCCGAAACTGAAAAAAAGAGAATCATTCCAATCGTTATGTCGGTGAACGGTCTTATCCCAACCAGTCTGGAACAACATCTCAGACGGTTGGGATTCCGAGGCGGCTCACTCCCGGGAAAGATGCAGAAAGCGGTGCTCTTAGATTTTGCCCGCATTGTACACTGGTTTCTCTCCGTGGGGCCCTGAACCCCGGCTGACTATGCTTCTGCCGGGGGTTAGTTTGCCATCTCCTCTGCTTAAGAGGGGAGATGTGCATTTTCTAGAAAGTATAATAAGGCAGGGGAAAGCACTAAAGATCCTAATAGTTCGACGTACAATGATTCAGCTGACCCCTTATGCGAATATAATAAAAAAATTAAAGTATTTATTTTGTGTGGGACGCATATCACATATTTTGTAATATGTATTCTCAAGGTTGACTGGAAGAAATCCCTAAAATATCTATACTATAAGTGCAAGGGCGGATCCAGCTTTGGCGCCAGGATGAGATCACATAGTCGTCAAGTCAAGAACTTATAATTTCGATAACAATAGATACAAGTAAAAAGTAGGCATTTTATTAATGTACGTAAGTACTGTACTTAAAAATATTTATTCTTTATTGTACACTTGAAAAAATTAAGACATAATAACTTGTACATATACACATACATATCGCCATCTTCTCTTGAAGACATTCAGAGAAGAGATGCGATCGTTCCCAAACGTTTGCCATCATACAAAGTTATTATATATTAAATTAATTAAATATTGAAGGTATGTAGTTACATTAAATCTGGATGTAATCAATTATTGGTCCACCTAAGTCCTGGAACCAGCTTGGAGAGGGGGTCATGATCCGCGGTTGTATAAGTGAATATTTAAAAGCATGTGAATAAATCAATAAATGTATTGCAATTATAGATAATGCCTATTTAATCTGATCTAGGTAGGTGCCTAACTGTTACGTAGATAAATACATACGATTTAAGTACTCACCGCTTTGGCCATTGTACTCGTAGCAAAAAATATACTCGTGAAGTAAAGTGCGAACAATATATTTACTACAAATTTTGCCACGGTGGACATTGTGATAAGGTAATTTCTATATTATGATTATGGTTAGTTTCCTCATGGTTATATTTATACGTAAGTTTAAGTGACGTATTATGGGAAAGATTAGGTGAACGCCCAAGGGACATCCCCAATACCTAAACTAGGGAACACCAAAAATATTTTTATCAGAATTGTGCCTCAATTTTGCGAATTCATTTATTTATTTTTGGAGTCGATGTAGAGAAATGTTTCCGTATTAAGTTTGTGATAAGATCTTTTGTGCTTCATCTTCGTCACAGGCGGTATCTAACCATATCGGCCGATTCCTTGTATCCATTCATTCCATTTGTTGAATTGCATTCTGAGAAATTATTATTTTTAATGAATAAATAAATAATAAAATAAATAAATGCAGGCTTTACCGGTTATAATCATCATCATCATCATCATATCGGCCATTAACTGTCCACTGCTGAACATAAAAAAAAAGAAAAAAAGGAAGGAAAAAAGAAGGGGAAAAGAAAGGATGCCCTATTCTATGCCGGGATCATACGGAAAACCGGTTGTAATAACGATTTGTAAATATGTATCGCAAGATTAAAATTTGCCAGTAATGATCTATAGAACCGGAACATGGTCCGGTACACGGTTTCCGGTATGCAAAAGCTTCAGATTACTCGAGCTCGAGGCTATGCTTGAAGTTCCTTTGCGTGACAAAATCCGAAATGAGGATATCTGCAAAAGGACCAAAGTTACCGTCATAGCCCGAAGGATAAACAAGTTTTTTTTTAATAGTTGATAATGGTATGGTAACCCCGTCTGCGCGGGGGAAAGGGAGTGTTAGTAATCGGGTTTACCTGACCCAATTGCTAGCAATACACCCTATCAGGTCGACCTCCACGCGGTTCCCCCTGGACATCATCGTGGTCGATTCTTGTGGAGTTCATCACGATGGGCTAACAGACCTGCTATTATCGTCACCTATCATCCCTCATTGGTGCCCCGCCAGCGTATACCGATAGCGCGGGCAGGATAACCATTCCACTATCATTCATTGAAAAAAAAAAACGTCTGCGCTATCGGTGTACACTAGCGGGGCACCAGTGATAGATGACTGATGAGGATGAAAGCGGGTCAGTTAGCCCATCCTGACGAATTCAACTAGAATTAGTCTCGATGGTTTCCAGGGGAACCACGTGGAGGTCGACCTGATAAGGTATATTGCTAGTAATGGGGCTATTTGACCCTATTACTAACAATCCCTTTCCCCCTCAGGATAAACAAGCCGAAGTGGCAATGGGCTGGCCATATAGCTTGAAGAACCGACAACCGATGGGAAGAAAGTTTCTTGAGTGACGACCTCGTCCGGGCTAACGACGTAGAGTGACGACCACAAATGCATTGCAGAGAGTCAGTGAATGTAAGCGGCTCAGAAATGCACCTTATTCCTATCTATGGGGGAGGCCTATGTCCAGCAAGGGACAATTAAAAGCTAATATGATGAGTTGTATTAAATCTCGATAGTGTATTTCAAATATGTATTTTTTTTTTTTATTAATTCAATTCAATTCAATTTATTCTATAACAATATTACATTGTGTCGAATATGATAGGAGTTTTAGACTGTACAAGTGCAAAATCACAAACATACAACAATTTTATATTACATATAAACAATGTCATATACAAACTTTACCAGAGGGAGACTTTGTACAAAAGTCGATTGCTTGGGTACCTCTGTCCCATTCGTGTTTCAACCGTGAAGCAGTTGTGTTTGCATGACTGTGTTTCGGTTTGAAGGGTGGGATATGGCGTGAATTTACTGGGTACAGAGGAATAACATCTGAGTCCTCAGGAATGGCAACGCATGGGGGTATCATGGGCGAAACAGTATACTCTGTTATGTCCATGGCATTGCTTATGTCTATAGGCGACGGTTACCACTTTCCATCAGGTGGGCCGTCAGCTTGTTTGCCATTCTAAGTTGTATATAAAAAAAAAATGACTTAATAATAATAACAATTTGAGTCAAAAAAAAAAGAACAAGTAACTATATACAACTCAGAATTAATATATTTCTAAAATTCATTTATTGTGTAAATACATTTTTCCAGCAGAAGGGCACGGAGTTTGATTTTTAACATTCTCCAATTTTGGATAGTTTTCAGATCAATTGGTGCATGTAGATACTAATTGTACTGGGTCACGCATAACGCAGTATTTACTTACGTAGTCAAGGTTAAATCTGATTGATTTTGTAGATTGCGGACAACCCCCGGGCCCTACTGAAGTGTTGCCAGTATAAATGGAACTAAAGATATGGCGTTGTCTACTTGTGTTTTGACACTGTTTATTTGTAACCAAGATCTGTTTACGGTTGGCGGTTCCTCTAATCACGTTGGTAATCATAAATTGGATTGGATACCTTAATATCGAGTAAATTAAGATACTATTTTGTCGTGGCCGATAACTGAGTCGATACGAGTGGATTATCTCGCTAAATGACTTAGTTAATCCACAATTTTGAGAAAATACTATGGTGCTACTTAAAAAAAAATATGTTTGTGAAAATTATGCATTTTTATTGTTGTTTGCTTGTGAGCATTTATCTTTTGACTACTTCATTCAATTTCACCCATAGTTGCCTCTGGCGACATCTACAGGAATGGATGATTTACCAGATTACAGATGACAGATTTACCAGAGGGAGACTTTGTACAAAAGTCGATTGCTTGGCTACCTCTGTCCCAATCGTATGTCAACTGTGGAGCAGTTGTGTTTGCATGGCTGTGTTTCGGTTTAGGGTAATATGGCGTGAATTTACAGGGTACTTTATAATAACACCTGAGTCCTCAGTTGAATGGCAATAGCATGGGAGGTGATAATGGCGAAACGTATATATACTAATATTATTATCCATGTTATATATATATATATATATATATATATATATATATATATATATATATATATATATATATATATATATATATATATGTTCATGTCTATAGGCGACGGATTACCACAGAATTTGAAGAAGAATTTCATGCATAAGGTGAAGCCACAAGTTCGTAGTGGTGCCGTCAGCTTGTTTGCCATTCTTAGTTGCATATAAAAAAAAACACCATTGGTATATTTATGACTGATGATATATTTATGATTGGTCAAAACATATTTATGAGCGACGGTTACCAATCAACCGTCAGCTTGTTTGCCATTCTAAGTTGTAAAAAAAAATTGGTATATTTATACAAGCGGCCAATCAAAATTCAGGGGGGCTTGGCCGCTTAGAAAAGATACATTCTCTTCTCTAGACCTATTTCAAATAATTTAAAATTTAAGAATAAATATGGACTTACTTTCTAATAGATTTAAAAATTATTATAAATTGTAGATTACAGCGATCCATACAATAACAATTGTGCGAAAAAATAAAATTAAAATATTACGTCAGTTAGATAGATAGATAATTCATATGCATTACTTACAGCACACAAATAACAACAGAGATAGAGAGAGACGGTAAAAAGAGATAAAAAAATACATATACAAAAAAAAGCAAAATGCATAAAAGAAGTAACAATTTTCCCCTTCATGCGTGTGCCACAGTAACACAAGATGGTCACAACTCAGCATATTGCTTGCCCTCAAGAGAGCAAAACACTGATATTCTGTTGTGACCAGGTTAAGGGCTAAATTTAGAGAAATGCGCCTCAGAATCGGGCCCATTCTGTATCCTCAGGCATGTTTTTGTTAAAGGCTCCGCTGAAATCAGTAGGGTAAACACCAGACAATTCAGGGCTGGGCATGGCTCATCTGACCCTCTCTTAAAACCACCTATGCTGAACACCCGAGCAAACTTGTAGAAAAACCGGGCCAGTGACACTTGTGGCGTTCTGTTCATAGTGTCTATAGACACGATAGTTAGCATTTTCCCACAGGTGGGCCGTCAGCTCGTTTGCAATACTCTGTGGTATAAATTACAGCATCTCACTGCTGGACACGGGTCTTTGGCCATAAGTAAAGGTTTACCATGATGACCCTGTCAGGACGATCTCCACGCGGTTCTTCCTAGAAACCATCATGGTTTATTCTTGTGGAATTCGTGACGAGGGCTAACTGACCTGTTACATCCTCACTTATCATCTCTGACTGATGCTTTGCCTCCATTTACCAAGAGCACAGGCGGGGTTACTGCACCATTTTCACGGATTAAAAAAGAATACAATGTATTCCTGAATATTTTTACTTTGTTGATTTTAAAATATATTATGATTGAACATAAAATGTTTTAACGTAATAATATATACTAGAAAAATTTGATACTTTTTTAATGGATGATAATGGAATGGTAACCCCGTCTGCGCTAACGGTATACGCTGGCGGGGCACCAGTGAGAGGTGATAGGTGACGATGAAAACAGGTCAGTTAGCCCATCGTGATGAATTGCACTAGAATTAACCACGATGGTTTCCAAGGGGAACCGCGTGGAGCGCGACCTGATAGGGTATATTGCTAGCAATGGGGCAGTTAGAGTATATTACTAACAATCTCTTTCTCCCCAGCAAAATTAGGTTAGTAAGAATAAAGATATTTAATTTAACTGTGTCTGGAATTATTATAAAATTAAATATACGAATAAATACTTACTAGTCTTGAAACGCCATCTATCACAGAATTAGTTTGATGGTTTTAGAGATTGCGAGAACAAGTATTACTTTTGTGAGAAATCAAGAAACTCTTGATTCTGCTGTCAACAAAGGGACCAACTGTGCTATATTTATGCAATTTTGCCCTTGTGCATCACACGTGCACTAATCGTATATATGTCATCGAACTTTACTCAATAAATGCGGAGACTTAATGTGTAGCGGCATTCGCCATATTTAAATTTGTTCAATGTTTCGATTTTTGAATAACTTCATTTGTTTTTTAACTTTCTTTTTTAAACAAAAGTAACAATTGTCTATGATGAATATATTTTTATTTATTTTTTTACATAATACTAGAAACGCCTAATTATAACACAGTAGCAATAAATATCATGCAAAATCATTATTAAATAGGTCGATTATAAAAGTGTCAAAGTATATGTAAAATGTGGTAATTTTTTTTTATGCAACTTAAAATGGCAAACAAGCTGACGGCCCACTTGATGGAAAGTGGTAACCGTCGCCTATAGACATGAGCAGTGCCATGCACATAACAGAGTATACTGTTTCGCCTATAATACCCTCATGTGTTGCCATTCCTGTAGAATCAATATCAAATTAGAAAAGTTCGTGATGTACCTTCCTAATAAGTTAAATAAAATTAATATCATAAGACGAAAAAATAAAAATCTTGACTTGCCTTATAAAATTAAAAACTCAACTTTAAAAAAAATACGCAGTTGAGTTTCTGTCCTGTCTCTCATTTTAAATTGCATTCAAAACGTTCCCCAGCGATGAATAAAACCATGAAAGGAAGATCCACGTGAATTTTATTCCACAGGACGTACAATGGTGTATTATTTTACACGTGCATTATTAAATGTCTCAGGGAATTACCTATCATAACCTAAAAAGAAATTAAAGGGCACACAAAATTGTAGATAACTTTATCAATGTACATGCAACCCTAACTGAGTAAACATAATAAATTTAGGCAAATATATACCGATAGAAATGTCCCGATCATGAAACATACGCAAGATTCAAGGACGCAATGAAATTTATCTATAGATGGTTACGTTTATGATTTTTTTTAAATCAGGCAACATTGTTACAATTTTTTTTTTGGAAACAGAATATTGTCTTTATGTAGTTAGCTATCTGTGTAAGTAGATATACATTTTATTGGCTGTGTATAAAATTTATTTAACGTCATATATCCATTCAAATGGTGACCTAAGAACAAGAAATTACGTACAAGGAATATAAAATAAAAACTGTAAACCATATTTTGCCTCCTTTCTTCTTATTCAAATATAATTAGTAAAAAGAGGACGAAAGATACACCATCAGTTGCTATTTTTCTTAATTCATAGCAGGCAGTGTATAGAAAATGTGTATGTAAAATTTTTGTTCATTTACATTACTTACTAGATTTGACACAGTTTATGTAGAAAGTATGCAAGCAGGTTGTATCTGAATTTGGTAGGGTTATACTACAATATTTTCTATTCACTAGCCTGATATAAATTGACAAAAACAGCAAGTGATGGTGTATCTTTCGTCCTCTTGTTACTATATATATTTGCATAAAAAGAAAGGAGACAACCATATGATTTACAGCTTTTATTTTATGATTCCTTCTATGTAATTCCTTGTTCTTAGGTAGAAACTTATTTTATAAAACGATAGCAACTCTGTTTGTCTATGGTTAATTATGGAAGGTTGTCCCCGACCATAGATTTGCCAGATAATATTACATTTCACTTATCTATGACTTATTCATACTTTGCATATTGTAGATCAGAAGGTCATACAACACTAAAAAAATATATTAAAACGTAATCAATACTTATAATAAATTTGTAGAGAGGTCAATTCTGTACATGAAATATATTTCCAAAATAACTATCAGCGGGTGATTAGTGATCGATACTGATGTCAAAAATGCAATCAGTAAAATTTTTGTCTGTCTGTCTGTATGTTCGTTATAGAAACAAAAACTACTCGACGGATTTTAACGAAACTTGGTACAATTATTCTTCATACTCCTGGGCAGGTTATAGTATACTTTCCATCACGCTACGATCAATAGGAGCAGAGCAGTGAAATGTTAAAAATGTCCACCCGTGCGACGCCGGGACAGGCCGCTAGTTTATAATAAATGTATGTATAACTTTTGAATTCAAGAAAACATGTAGTTTATGAGACAGTATCAGTCAAGTATGATTATTAATATAGACTCCAACTCCATATATCTTATGGGTAGGAATTTTTGTTGATAACAAGTAAGTACTAGAGGCCCCATTGTTAATAAACCACCCAAGCGAAGATCCAGCGTCGTGGGCAGGATATGCATGCCCACAAGAACAATAAATTGGTGACGTGCCACTTTCACGCCGTATACATAGATGTGAAGGGGAAAAGGATTGTTAGCAATGGAGTTTGACAGCCCCATTGCTAGCAATATGCCTTATTAGGTCGACCTCCACGTGGTTCCCCCTGGAAACCATCGTGAACAATTCTTGCCCTGAATTCGTCACGATGGGCCAACTGACCTGCTTCATCCTCACCTATCATCCCTCACTGGTGCCCCGCCAGTGTAAACCAATAGCGCGGGTGGGGTTACCATTCCCTTATCAACCATTTAAAAAAAAACATAAATGTGAACCCGAATATTAATGAAATTATTACCGTTTTCGCGAAAAAGAAACGCAAGTTTGAATTTGCAGTTTAAATACCTAATAAAATTAATTTATGTAAAACATATCATTATCATTGTCATCTCGGCCATTATGTCCACTGTTAAACATAGGCTTTCCCCATAGCCTGCACTAAGGAACAGTCCTGAGCCAAACATATACTGGTGTCTTATTTTACTTGATTTCCTTTTAAGTTGTAAATTTTTTGTCACAAACAACTCGCTAGTTTAAAGTTTAAATGTGATATTGTGATGTGCAAACACTCACTATTATTGTAACTTTCATGAGCAAGTTATTTGGAGTTTTTTGACAAAGTCCTGCATCGTAATTATTTGTCTTCTATTATTACTTACTATATTCTGGAACTTAGGAAGGGCGAGACATGGGGTCAAGTTATTAAAGCATGTACATTATTTACGATATTTATGGTGCGAAACTATTTGCTTGTACCTTTAACGTGTAATGTACATATATACATGTCCTTTTCGATATCAGTTGGACATAAATTACCATACTACTATATTTATCCTTTATTGCGGTTATATTTAATATTTTGAGAATACGAAGTACATATTGAGTGTACTTTCGGTCAGTCGATACCTTTATTCTTTGAGTATAATTTAATTCGATATCTTTTATAGAACAATATTAAATATTTTTCCTTTATGTCTAATCTTTTCCTGAAATTTCCGTTTACTTTATATATTTTTGTATGATTTTACTTTTGATAACATCAGCAATGCCTCTAGGTGATAATGGTTAGTGATTTATTAACATACGTATATAATTACTAATATATAATATACAATTGATTGATAAATGATCTCTTTATTCTGTCTACTCTAAAAAGAAAGAATTCACAAATGATGTTTTAAAATTTCTTTGTAATGATAAGATTTTTTACAGTTGGTGATAACTTCTGATAACAGTGCTCGTTCCTTTACGAAAATTTTTGGCCAAATATTATATTTATTTTAAACTTAATTTGCTTAAACGCAATACAAACCATATGAAAAAAATAATAAGTAATTAATACAATATTAAAATATCTAATTTTACACAGTTAAATAATAATATTACCTAAAAATCTTGTCAAAATCAAAATCTTTTCTGCATTCAATGGAGTACTTACGCGTAACGTTTCGTTGCTACATTTGTAAATTGTTTATTTTTATCAATAATGAAAATATCTCAAATGATTATATTTACATAACTTAATAATATAAATATACTTATAAATAATAAAACATAAATACTTAGTTTTGTATTTAAAATTTTAATAAATTTGATTATATGCAACTAAATATGTAATATATTTTAATGAAATCGCCAGGTATTGTAAAAACCAAACGAAGTGCTCGAAATTTGAAAAATCCTGAAAATGTAGCAAAATTTCATTCTAAAATTTTTTGTTGTTGAATAAAAATTGATAATTAAAGATATGCCTGAACTAACATAATATATGTGAAAATAAAATAATCTGTGATTTTTTAATTCTGATAGAAGTGTACTTTCTTTGACTATTTATTGCGTCAAACGTTGTTTGTGAATTTGAGTTTCTGATATAAATATGCTGGACTATATGCTAGTGTTTGACTGCTAATCTATTTCTAATCCATTGTATAATGAACGTGAATAATTATTTTACAATGTTCAGAAGAGCGGTATTAAAATCAACAAATGTTACAAGAACCTATGTGTGTAAAACGCGTGCTTTAAGCTCTAAAACTAATCAATCTGAGTCTTTTAGTGGTGAGAGTGAAAATAAACAAACGCACTTTGGTTTTGAAACTGTTGATGAAAAGGAGAAATGGAAAAAAGGTCAGGTGCCACTTTGTAAACCAAAGATTTCATTACACTATCAAACATGGGATAACATCTTGTTTCCTAACCTAAATTCCATTATTAATTTTTAGATTTTCACACTACATGTTTTACGATTTATAACAGACGAGAATTAATGACATCATTTACGTAAACTATAATAATTTACTTAAATTATGTTGATGTTTCAACCAGGAATACCTGTGTATTATGTGTATGTTTGTATTGTTGTTTGTGTGCTGTAAGTAATGTAAATAAATTATCTATCTATCTATCAGAATACACTGTCTCTTGTAAACTACACTCTATTTTCATTAAAATAAAAAAGAATTTGGATAAAGTTTTTATACATACATACTCAGTAGATTTAATCAAGAGTAATGCTTGGATAAAACAAGTATCTACTACAGGCCTGATTATGTCTGTAGAGCTGGTTTACTTCACATAGAAATCATAGACATAACATCAATTTTCTGAAGGTTCAAATGTCAGGTTACAAAATCCTTACTATAGTGAAAGTGAGTTGGTTTCTTGCCCCATAGCATACATCGGAAACCATTATCACATGCATAAACAGCCTTACAGTGCAGCTGTGGATGATGATAATCAGTTGTTTGCTGGTGGGCAGTCATCCTCTTATCTTATGTAATAACTTGGGGTGAGGAATTGTATACTATATATATTACTAGTGACCTGCCCCGGCTTCGCATGGGTGCACATCACATCACATTAGAAACCTTTAAATTTATCAGTGTTTCTCTACTATATTATGCATGTATTATACATATAAACCTTCCTCTCGAATCACTCTATCTATAAAAAAAAAAAAACTTTAAAATCCGTTGCATACTTTTAAAGATTTAAGCATACATAGGGACGGACAGACAGCGACAGTGACTTTGTTTTATACTATGTAGTGATTAGTATAGCTTAATAACTTGATCAAACATCATGAAATTTAGGATAATTATGTATTGTTTACTTTTTATTCCGATTGTGCAATGTCTAGTAAAAAATATGCAAAGTCCAAAAATTATAGATGTGTAATTCTGTTGACAAGTATTAGACAGTCTGCTTCCATGTACTTCATTTATTGATATTACATCTAATGTTTTAGTTCACGAGGTGTTTGAAAATGTGGCTGACAAATATGACCTGATGAATGATGTCATGTCGTTTGGAGTGCATCGCCTGTGGAAAGACATTTTTATCCAACGATTGGCGCCCACACATGGCACGAATCTGCTCGACATGGCTGGAGGCACAGGTAATTGTTTAATGAAATAAGCTTATACTTGTTAACAATATTCTGAATGTCTGTAAATAAATTAGATAGTCCTCTCATGAGAATGCTTGCTTTATTATATACCAGATTCTATGGTCTTCTAGATGCTGCTCATGTCTGTAGGCGACGGTTACCACTTTCCATCAGGTGGGCAGTCAGCTTGTTTGCCATACTAAGTTGTATAAAAAAAAAAAACTATTGTTAGTATATTGTGTTCTAGTGAACTTATCAACATCATCCTCACCTATCATCACTCTTTGGTATAGTATATCATTAGCATAGGCATTATTATTACATTTACAAAAAAATTTAAAAAAGTAACAAATAGTTATGTTGTCAACATTAATTATTTATATATATGGACAATTTAAAAAGAATCTGTAATTCAGGATTTATTTCTAAATTATATAAAGTCTATTTTTATTTTATTTATTTATTTTAACAAATAGATAAAATTGATGAAAGGTTTTCTTGTCAACAGGCGACATTACATTCAGGTATATAAACTACCTGAGGAACAGCGGCGATGCGGCCGGCCGCCGCAGCAGCGTCACCGTCTGCGATATTAACCAAGCCATGCTGGACGTTGGCCAGCTCAGAGCACAGAAGTAAGGGACCATTCACAAATTACATCATGAATAAAATAGATTTGTGTCTATTTTCGATTGCCACCACTGTCTAGACATGAGATTTAACTGTGTCCTGTCATGATGTCAAATAACCTATAACATTGTCATCGGCAGGGAATCCATTTTCATACCTTAGAGTCTTCACGCACAGTGCGATTTCAGGAGAGCTTCCTCCCGTGAACACTCAGGTTGTGGAATGATCTTCCTGCCAAGGCTTTCCCTAAAGACTACAAGTATAGGGTTCAAGAAGGGCGTATTTAGACTTCTTAAGGGTCAGCAGAGCGCATGTGACATTCCTGGTGTTACAAGCGTCCATACGCTACGGTACCCCGTTTGCCATCAGACGGGACATATGCTTGTTTGCCACCAGAGTAGTATAAAAAAAATATCAAATGTAAAAAGAATTTTTCAAATCCGACTGCTAGTCCCAGAGATGGGCATAAATAAATAATCAAGCATTATATATTAGTATAGATCAGTGAAGTTGTTCATTATGGCTCGTAGACAAGGCAACACCAAGGACAGCACGGTGGACATAGAGTGGGTGTGCGGGGACGCGGAGAGCCTCTCGCTGCCCGATGACTCGTACACCGCCTACACCATCGCATTCGGCATCAGGAACTGCACGCATGTTGACAAGGTGACCTTGGACGTTATTAGACTTCCACAAAACACCCAGTGTCAATCTTGATCAATATGAATAGTATTAAAAATTACTTTAAGGTTGTAAAGATTGCTCTCAGCAATAAGACCGCCTCACTGTACTTATACAACTGTATCATTACATTTATTGTCTTGATTTATGACCAAATTAATGCACAATAACCCAATATTGAAAAACGGGTCAACTTTGGTTAATTCCAGATGCGACAAATAGTTAAAGTGATTCCTCATCTATATATTTAGCTTATAGGCGGGGTTACTGCATCATTTTTATCTATAAAAAAAACTGTATCGTTACATTTTATTGTCTTAATTGACCAAATTAATACACAAAAATAATATTGTATCCTTAGATAACATAGAGCGTCTCCATAGAAATGCTTCGAGAAAAACGGGTCAACTTTTTCATACAATTTTGCGTGATAAACAGTTATAAGTGATTCCTTTATAACTTCTATATTTATTTTGTCTTATAATTTTTGCATCTTTTTAATGCGTAAACACTCATTTTATTTATTAAATAATACATCAAGATACATTGTATGCGTAAGTATATAGAACACTGGTAAAAAAACGAGTCAGTTTAACAATTAGCTGACAAAAAGTTGACCCGGTTTTGAGACTCGAAGCTCTATATATATAATCTAAGATTGTATTATATAGATACATACATATATAATCGCTCTTAGCGATAAGGTCGCCCATTGTTTTCTCATTGTGATTATTTCTTGTAATTGTTTATATCTATAATAAGTTTACTATTGTAATCTTTTGGAGGAAACAATAAAGAGTATCTATCTATCTATAAATGATGACAATGTAAATAAATCATTACAATAATTATTGTGTTATCCAGGTACTGGGAGGAAGCGTACCGGGTGCTGGCGCCCGGTGGCCGCTTCATGTGCCTGGAGTTTAGTCACATACCCAACGACGCGGTACAATGGTAATTAATATCTCTTATGATTTATCTCTGACGAAGGAACTTATCGCTTTAGGCACGGCTTTTTTATGCAGCTTAGAATGGCAAACAAGATGACGGCCCACCTGATGGAAAGTGGTAACCGTCGCCTATAGACATGAGCAGTACCATGGACATAACAGAGTATACTGTTTCGCCCATGATACTCCCCATGCGTTGTCATTCCTGAGGACTCAGGTGTTATTCCTCTGTACCCTGTAAATTTACTGCCATATCCTACCCTTCAAACCGAAACAGCCACGCAAACACAACTGCTTCACGGTAGAAACACAAATGGGACAGTGGTGCCCAAGCAAACGACTTTTGTACAAAGTGTCTCTCTGGTAAGTAATGTCTTAAATACATAAAAACTAACCAGACTTCATTCTTACCATCGTAAACCAAACACGTAGTTAGTTACATTTTTAATCTCGAAAAAGTTATTGCAAAGAATTTAATTTGTCGCAGGGTCTACGACCAGTACTGTTCCAGCTGATCCCAGTGCTGGGCCAGCTGATAGCCGGCCAGTGGAAACCCTACCAGTATTTGGTCGAGAGCATCAGGCAGTTCCCGAATCAGGTAATTACGATTTTTTCTAATGTCGAACGAATCAAACTTCGTAAAATTAAGTTTTTATTTTTTGACTGTCTGACCTTATAATAGCCGCTTCAATGGACCATTTTATATGTTTTAAATGTAATATACTTTTGTGTTAAAATGTTTAAATGTGGGATATGGTATTAGACCAATAGTCCACAGCTCTTTAAACTTAGGCAAGTGTGCCACAATCGTCCAGGCCGAAACTATGACCATAATAAGATGTGTAGAACTGAATCGTAAGTTTTAACTTCACAAACAATATTATATTTATTTACTCGGATAGTCAATCGACATTACTTGCACTTGACTCATACAAAAATTAAGCTAAAGCTTATAAACAACTGCATAATGATATTAAATGACTTGGGCAACAGACATGACATCATCTTGACATGGATCCCCTGGTCACTCAAATATTCATGGAAATGAAATAGTTGACCAGTTAGCAAAAGTAAGTGGTAAATGTACCTGTTTTTTTTTGTACAACTTGTATGACATCAATACAATTACAAATGTAATCGTTACAGGAAAAATTCAAGACTATGATCGAGGACGCCGGATTCAGACAAGTCACCTATGAGAATCTTACGTTCGGCACCTGCGCTATCCACTCAGGGTTTAAATTATAGATGATATTTATTTACGTTTGTAGTGTTGGATTGTTGTAAAGGCGGGTGCAGACAGTGCAACAACTTGCAAGGCAAGAGAAAAAATATTAAATATTGTCGCTTGGCAAGTTCAAACGCTTAGCGAGTCGCATTGTCTGTACGCACCTTAAGATTATAAGGTAAAATAAAAATGTACAGGTACGTTTTAAAGAATTTTTATTAAATCCATCAAACTGTACGGTGTTTGGAATGCAATCCAGTACCTACCTAAATACATGTCCAGTCATTAAAACTATGATATCAAATAGTCGACGCTCAGCCGACACTATGGTACAATTTGTGATCAGTTTGAATTTATTTAACATAATTATATGTGTACTAATGTCTCGCAACCAGAGTCCCGGTCATACTCGTCGGCCACAACACCAGGCCACGTCACATTCAAACCACGCTCGCCTCCACACCCTCACAACTCACCTCTCGCGACGTATGAAAGCTCAGAAAAAGCATGCTTAAATATTACATGACATTTATATGTTAGGTGTGACACTAATGAGCTAAGCTGAGCACCTCGTCACTTCTAACCGTCGCACCTACGTCTAGAAATAAACGCAGACAACGAGAAGCAAATAAAGTGTGAGTTAAGGATATCAAACATTAATATAGTCCGTACCGAGCGTGCACTCAACATAAGTTATTTGCAATAATTACAAAATCATACCCAAAGATCCGTGATCCTGGCGTCCGTACGGTCCGTTCGGCGCATCCGACAACCTGACTGCCCACATCCGAGATCCTTCGGTACGATCCTCTGCGTGCGAGAGTGCACCGGCACCGTCCTACTGCGATCCGATCCGATCCGATCCAATCCGACACTAACACGCGTCCGTCCGATCCGTCCCTGATCCGATCCGATCCGATCCTAGGCATCCTGACTCACACCTCCAGCCAAGCACATCCAATGATCCCAATCCACAGTGGATGAAACAAAAGAAAACTTATTTAATCATTACAGTCATAGTGTGATGTCATCATTAATTTACAGAGAAACGAGGCCCGTCGCGGCCCCCGACAGTGTTTATTGCTAGTCTTATTTATAATTAGTAAAAATATCAATTAAAAAAAAAAAATAACATATTCAATACATATATATATATATATATATATATATATATATATATATATATATATATATATATATATATATATATATATATATATATATATATATATATATATATATATATATATATATATATATATATATTATCTGTAGAATTCTTAGCCTTATACTAAACAAACTTGTCCTTCAACTTCTATTACAACAGCTCGGACGAAGTAGATCACAACTGTATGATATGAAAGACTTACATCGTCCTGGCCATTCTAATAGTATCTACCTACCCCCGTAGAGGATAGTTGTTAATATACAAATTGTAATTTTTTTATGAAACTACCGCCTAATTTGAAAAACATTCAAATGAGTAAAACGGGCGATATATACGATGTATATGTTAGGATGAGGCTAAATATCGTACAGATAAGCGTGTAGAGGCCGCAGCGGGTCGAGCTACGCTAGGTACAGTCTAGTGCTAGGGCTAGTGCTAGTATAGCGGCGGCGGCTGCGGCGGCGGCGGCGGCGGCGGCTCGCGCTGTCAACAACATCTCCAGTCGGTCACATGTCCACACCTCATGTAGCACGTGCGCAATGGCACTTTGTAAGCACCTCGCTGACCAGCGTTTATAATAACATACGAACTTGGATCTACCTCCATACAGTGCCTCCTCTTTTATGACAGTGGTCACTGTCGCTTAGACATGAACAGCGGCATATACAATTGTGCTCATGTTACCATTCATGCGTTGCCATTCCTGACAACTATGACTTTATGCGTTTAATTTCCGGTGAAATTATCGTGATCGCCTTACTGACCTGACTTGATCCTCCCCTATCATTTCTCACTGGACATTTACAGAGCGCTGTTTAGCACCAAACTAAGAAGAGTTTGTACTATTCGTGATAGCTTATATATATATATATATATATATATATATATATATATATATATATGCTATAATATAAATACAGTGACTATTGGAAAGTAAAATGTGCAAGGTCAGATTTCACATAGATTTAGTATCAAATATGCACTTTTCTGTGTACAGCGACCAGTATTTTCCATATTTGTTATACCATGAATGTCAGAAATTATATATATAATATATACTCGAATAAACATTATATGCTTGTATATAATGAAATACACTGACCGGGTCAACATGTCATTGTTTTAATTATTTTATATATAAAACTATTTACTTGGTGCAGTTTGTCCCAGTGTTCTGAAAATATATTTTTAAAGGCATAATTATGATGAGCCAGCCATATTACAGTTGAAGCTGGAGTGTTTTAATGCACTTAAAATATTTTAAATTATCAATTAATTTAATTAGAAGTAAAGCATTAATGATTTTAACTGTTATGTTTATGTAACAGTAGATTCCTTAATTAACATTTTATTGGAAATAAAAAAAATCGTTTCTATTCTGGTCAGATTGTCCACAATTTTCATCAGTTCATAATAATCTTACAATTAAATAATTAAGCTTGCCAGCTATAAACATGTCTAGTTTGAATAAATTTTCCTTTTTCTGGGAATTTTCCCCTTTTCCTTTGCATCTCATTCTTAGTGTGTTTTTTTATTTATTTCTATCAACATTTATGATAGAAATAAAAAAAATAAATAAAAAAAACAAATACAGCGATTAGTAATGAGAAAGCTTGCAAGAACCCCATAAATATTCAAATTCAAAATGTCTTATTTTATTAATTTTTTTTTTCTGTTTACTGTGAAACATTTTTGTTTTTGCATTTTCATATATTAAAACGTATTTATAATTCAAAATTTTACTTTTAAACAAAAATTGATTTTTATCATAAAAAAATTAGTGTAGAGCCAATATCAGTCGGGTAAAAATAATCATGAAAAATATATTTGGAATTGTGAAGAGATCAAGTAAACACACATACGAAAAAATACAGTAGAGTTGAGAATATTTTTTGTAAAATTCAAAGGAATAATTACTATAAATATTGTTATAGTGTGTCAATTTATACAGGGTGATATCAAAATTTGTCAGTGAAACTGTACATTTTCTTTTAAATATGATAAAAAAATTCCAGTATCTCTTACTACGTTAATCTTTACAGTTGAATGTATTATTCCATATATACAATAAGTTAATTAACGTAACCCATCCCATAAAACTGGTAGTTTACATTAAGACTCAAAATTGTTTTCTTTAAGTAAAAAAAACGTTACCATAAAATCAATTAAAATTCTCGAAAAAAGAACATCCCTGTATCTGTACCAATGGCACTATACAGTACAAAATATGCACTCACCTATTATTATGTAATTCTGTATATATACATATATATACACACATACATATACATGACATGTATTTACCCAATTTCATTGATGAAAATGTTCAGTTTCATTCATAGAACAGTCTTTAAAAAGCGTACCATTTCGATGCCACCCTGTATACATATCTTGTATTTATAAGTACTCGAGAGCTCTTAATGCATCAGTATTGGTCACGTGTGTGGTATGGGTATGAAATACATAAGGTTGCGCACCGACCTGCGTGTGCGAGCGCTCAGTAGGGCGAACGCGAACGCGAGCGCGAGCGCGAATACGAGCGGCGCACCGGCGAGTACGTGGGCGACGCGCGCCGCCGCGGCGAGTACGACCGCGACCTGCAACAACCACCGCCATATGCACTGCACGCCCGCTATACATGTCTACACCACCTCGTTACCAATGTACCCTGCCTGCTTAGCCTCCACGTGGCACCCCTTGGAAACCATCGTGATCAATTCCAGGCGTAAACATCACGATGGAATAACTGACCTGCTTTGATCCTTCACTGATGCCCCGTCAGTGTATACCGTTAGCAAAGGCGGGGTTTTTTTGGTGGGTGATAATGAAATAGTAAACGTCACCCGCGCTATCGGTATACACCAGCGGGGCACCAGTAAAGGATGATAGGTGAGGATGAAGCAGGTCAATTAGTCCGCATAGGAATCGACCTCCATGCGATTTCTCCTGGAAACCATCGTGTTTAATTTTTGTCGAATTAACGATGGGCTAACTGATCTGTTATCATCATCACCTATTATTCTTTACTGGTGCCCCGCTAACGTACACTAATAATGCAGACGGGGATACCATTTCATTTTCATTCATAAAAATAAAGCCACCTCACCATACACGAATCAGATTGCTTATTATATTATACAGCAGCTAAAGTTGATGGGACATTTAACTACTATGTTATGCACCTCAAATACAAGGTATAAATGATCACAGTATGTTTGTTACCTCATAACTTTGTTCTAAATCAATTTGGAAAATTATTTTATCAGAAAAAAATATATTTTTATTAAAATCGTTTCAGTTGTTTAGTTTTTAAATCAAAATAACTTATTTTGCCACAAATGAAGTAGTTTTTTTGTTGAAGACAATTTTTAAATGTAGTTCTAGTGTATGTCACATTGATTTACATACAATGAATAAAGTTAATCCTTCTTTGCATAATGGTGGAAATTCCCATCATAACATTGATTGCCCAAAAATTATTTAAAAGAACAAATTCACTTTAAGTTGATCGTGTCCGGATAACTTTTTAATGTCCATTGCAGAAAAAAAACCATAGCTGTCAAATTTATTTTTTTAACCATTTTTCCTTTAATTTTGAACATGAATTATATCACCTTGATTTATTTCACCAATAAAAAAATCATGCAAAGAAGGGTTAAACAGGATCTATTGTTGTTATATGTAAATAGATATAGTTGCATACATAAAATAAAAATTGGCAGTGTGGTCCCAGCATAGGATAGGTCACCCCTTTCTTTCCCGTAGGTGTGTAGTCAGAATGGCAAACAAACTGAACTGATGGAAAGTTTTTTTTATACAACAATTATTCAGGTAAATCAATTTTAGCAAACAAACTGACGGGCCACCTGGTTGTGATGTCGCCTATAGACATACCAATTTGGTTTTTGGGAACAGTACCATGTTGGATGGAATTTTTACTCAAAAACTCACGGACAACAAGAGATGGGCAGGGGCATTGTCTGTTTTGCCCAATGGACGAACTCGTGCCACACGAGCTTTGAGGCGTCTGAGCCATCGACGTAGAATTTTCCATCAACTGTCTGGCCTGAGGGCTCTTGATGGGAACATCGAACTTTTTCTCTCTGAATCTTTTTAGCCACTTGTGGACTGTCAAGCATTCTGAGATCGGCAAAAATTTCACGGCCATTCTTGCCGAGTTTCCTTGATTACGACGCGCTGCTCTTCAACGGAAGCGGGCTCCATGCCGACGGGGTTTCAAACCGAAACACAGCCATGCAAACCACTGAAGCATTGTTAGGGACATGCTTTACCTGGGTTCCAGAAACGGACAGAATGTACCGACAGAGTGGTGCCCATGATAACCCCCCAGCCAAACGATTTTTGTAAATTCACTGCCCACCCTTCAAACCCAAACACAGCCATGCAAACACAACTGCTTTACGGTTGAAACACGAATGCGACAGAGGTGCTCAAGCAAACGATTTTTGTAGTCTCCCTTTGGTAAATTAGGCGACTAAGGGAGGGCGAAGGATAGGCAGTAGCATCCCTCTTAAAAACATTTCTAAAGCCTGACTGCGGTTGCCAATCCACCTGCCAAGGATGGCAACTAATGGGAAAACTCCCCAAGGTGGAGGCTTAAGTTCAACAGTGGACAGTTAAAGGCTGATATGATGATAAATAAATTAAAACAATAAATAAAAAAAGGGAGTGGAGTCCTGACCTATCGCGATCGCCGCTGTACCTGTCGGCGCCGCCGCCGCCTCCTCCGTAGTCCTCCTTCACGCGTATGTAGGAGACCTCACCCTGGGGACAAGTTTCATCAGCATTAATCATGAGAGAATTAACACATTTTCTTAGCTTTTTTATGGGTGAAAACAGAATGGTAACCCGCACTATCGGTATACACCGACGAGGCACCAGTGGAAGATGATAGGTGAGAATGAATGCAGATCAGTTGGGCCACCATGATGAATTCGACAAGAATGAACCACGATGGTTTCCAGGGGGAACCATGTGAAGGTCTACCTGAGAGAGTACATTGCTAGTGATGGGGCTATTAGACCTCATTACTAACAGTCCCTTTCCCCCCCATTTTCTTGGCTAGCATCACGTATACGATTTACCTATCTTCTTTACGTTCATAGGATTTTGTAAGATATGATGGAACACCTATAGCAGAGGGAGAAAAGTATCTCTATTTGTGTTCCTGTCGCCAAGCAGTATATTTATGAGCTATATATTTATTAAGCATATCTAAAATCATAGTCGGGCCAGTACGTGATCACGACAGGATGTAGACGTGATGCAATCCCCATGGGGGGATGGGATTGTTAGCAATGCGGATTACTAGTTCCATTCCAATATGCTCAACCAAGTCGATCTCCACGTGGTCGTCCTTGGAAACCATCGTGCTGAATTCCAGGTGAATTCATCACGATGGGCTAACTGACCTGCTTTTTCAATCTCATCTATTATGCCTCACTGGTGACCCGCCAGCGTATACCGATAGCGCAGGCGGAGTTACCACATTGTAAAGACAGAAACAAAAATCTGGTATGTAGTTACTAGGAAGAGGGTACCGCGATACACATGAACACAGTTACTGTTGGTACCCCATCAGAGTCTAAACTCGATAGAGACAAAACTTTCTTTGTATGGCGATATCGGTGACGCGGGGGTCACGGTAGCTACGGTTGAACTTAACCTTGACTGTTATACTATGTATTAAGCTATTTTACTTTTCAAAAAGGTTTGACATGGTGGAGAAACTACTGGATAAGATGGTGTGAAATATCGATCCTCAGGGATAACAATGTAGTGGTATTATGGGAGTCAAAATATATAAGTCTATGGTACTGTTTATCTTTACAAGTGATGGGTGTAATTTGTAAAGAAATAGGATGTTAGACTGTACGCCCTAGAAGGTTAATATTTTAATAACATGGAAGGTATAAGAGATTCGTTTTGAGGAGGAGGACTAGGACGGGACGCACCTCGTGGCTCCTGAAGCGGGAGTCGTCGAGCTTCTTGACGGCGTACTTCATGTCCTCGTGGCGCAGGAACTCGACGACGCCGGTGCCGTCCTTGAAGGTGTCGGCGAAGCAGACGTCGCCCGCCTCGCGCATGTGGTCCTTGAGGTCCTGCCAGGAGCCGGAGGGCGGCAGGCCGGTGACGAGCACGCGGTAGTCGGAGCGGCGCGCGGGCGGGCCGCGGGCGGCGGCGCGGCCGGCGAAGCGCTCGGCGCCGCCGCGGCCGCGCGCGCCGCCGCCGCCGCCGCCGCCGCCGCCGCGCGGGAACTCCACGCGCAGCCGGTACCCGTCGTAGTCGTAGCCGTCGCGCGCGCGCACCGCGTCGTCCGCGTCCCTGCCACGGCATTCCCATTCACGCGATGCTGCCCACTTTTTATTGTCGGCTGCTAGGCGGCCCGAGCCGCCGTTCCATAATGGTCCACAATACTCGAGAGTAGCAACACATGAAAGGTACCATGGGTATCACAGAGTATTCCATGACGTTCACGGTGCTGATCATGTCTATAGACAATAGTAACCACTTTCCATCAGGTGAGCCATGAACTTGTTAGCCATTCTGTTTCATAATATAAAAAATCTCCGTTTGAGGGTATCGCCACCTATAAAGACTTACAACATACAAAATTTAGCTAGTGTGTTGCCATCTTTTTAAACATTTCTTGTAAAACTATGAAATGTCAGTTCCATGATGGGAGCACAGCAGTTACAATAATAATAGCATCATCACAGAGCATTAGTCATTATATAAGTAAATGATAAGTACTTAAGATAATGTTCTATAAAAAAAAACTCTTCAATTGTGGAAAAACCAGTTATTTTGATTTTAGAACTACTGAACTAATTTTGATATTATTTTTATGAGACCTATAAAAAAAAATACGACCAATTTGAGAAACTCCTTTTTATAAATTAGTTTTTTTTATACAGCTTAGAATGGCAAACAAACTGACGGTCCACCTGTTGGAAAGTAGTAACCATCGCCTATAGACATGAGCAGTACCATGGACATAACAGAGTATACTGTTTCGCCCATGATACCCCCCATGCGTTGCAATTCCTGAGGACTAAGGTATTATTCCTCTGTACCCAGTAAACTCACGCCATATCCTACCCTTCAAACCGAAAGACAGCCATGCAAACACAACTGCTTCATGGTTGAAAATAAAAATTGCTCCAACGCAAAGGTAGGAACAATTGAACACTATGTGCAGTGTAATCTTACACTACATATAGTTTTATTAATCAGTAATAAATGCAGTCAACAAAAAAACTTACAGTTCCGAACACTTATCAAAATAATACTATTTTTAAAAATACTTGAATGCAATACATTGTATGATGTACCAATGATAACATATTACTGAAACCATGGTTAACATTCAGCTAAGGGATTTTAAATTCAACACACACTAATATAATAACCAAGATTGATATTTACATATACATATATAACCAAATAGTAAATAGGTTGGGTGATAGATACAAACGCTATCTTCAAACATTCATTGTGGTAACAGCATGGTATTTTTATAGATATAAGGAATATAAAATAAGCATTATTATAGTACTATTTTATCTTAATAAAATTGTTATTAAAACATTTCATTATCATGGTCACATAAAGTGATTTTTTTATACAACTTAGAATGGCAAACAAGCTGACGGTCCACCTGATGGAAAGTGGTAACCGTCGCCTATAGACATGAGCAGTACTATGGACATAACAGAGTATACCCATGATACCCCCCATGCATTGCCATTCCTGAGGACTCAGATGTTATTCCTCTGTACCCAGTAAATTTGCACCATATTCAAACCGAATATTACCATTCAAACCGAAACACAGCTGTTCCCCCTGGAATTACCATTGTGGTTAATTCTAGAGGAATTCGTCATGATGGGCTAATTGACCTGCTTTTATTGTCACCTATCATCCCTCATTGGTGCTTTTTAGCATTATTAGCGGGATTAGCATTCCATTATCGCCCATTAAAAAAAGTACAATAAAAATTTGAGTTGAATCAGGTGGAAGTAATTGTTTGAATTTAGTATGTTTGGAGTGAAAGGTGGAAAGACATTGTATGAAGAATGTTAAATAAAAATTCATATCACAGATGTTCTCTGTTATTGCCTAATAAAACTACACACAACTGTTTCTACATGAAATAACAATTAAATATATGGGGATCATTTGTTAATTGACAATATTTATGCAGGTGGTTATCACTGACATGCAAACAATTATTTGCAAAGCATACATTGATAAGAGACAAGGATGCAATAATTAAAAAACTTTTAAATAACTACAAACATGCTCACAGTAGTAATCCCAGATGGGGCAGGCAGTCATTAAGCTGACTGTTCAGATTATGGTCAATATAACTTTTTCTAATTTGTCAAATAAACTTTTTTTAATCTTTATCACATCAAAGATTTTTCTTTTTTAAATTTATTAAAACTTTTTTAAATCAAAGGTATTAGTTATGTCAGATAATTGTTGTAGTAACATATTTATCTGCACATTTATTCCCAAAATACAAAATATATTGTATAGGATCGGTAGGCAAAACAAAATTAAGAATTAAAATTAGGTTATAGTTAATTTAAGGTTAAATACAATTTGCAGAATTGTATTTAACCTCTCTTAAAATTCATTTTTATATTTAGTCTACTTCTTACTTTCATGTAAACATACATATTACTATTTTTATTTATTCATTGGTCCATATATGTGTACAAAGCGGACTTAAGGATAAAACAATAAAAGCATTCTCTCTCAGTTAACTTTAGGGAAGTGTTAGAACATTCATGTCAAGGTTTCTTTTTATTACGTAAGAATGGAATGGTATATTTGCCTGTACTATCGGTTTTAATTGGTAGGGTACCCGTAAGAGATGACATCAGAGAATGAAAGCAGGTCAGTTTGCCTCATAGGACACATTTAACAAATAACCATGATGGTTTTCACGGGGAACTGTGTGAAGATTGACCTGTATATTGCCAGCAAAGGGGCTATTAGACCCCATTGAAAACAATCACTTTTCCCCATCATGTCTAGATTAACATAGGATACTTTTATTGGAATAAAGTTTAGGGATACAACTAGTAATTACTAATATTGTAAATATGACAGCAAGTTCGTTTGTTATGCTCGATTTACGGTCTCCCGATCATTATTAAAGTAGGTTTGTTGAATGAAGTCCAATTAAAATGGCTACAAATATCCACAATTTTGCGACATACATATTTTATTTTATTATGTAGCTGTCGAATGCTAGGCAAACAAGAAGAACAAGTGGACATAAAAACAATGTTTAAATATTTATGTGCGTCTTTGCATTGCAACTCTACATATTTTTATACCATTTTGCAATGTACTCACCTGGGATCTTCAAATTCTACGAAAGCAAATGGTGGTCCCTTTCTATTCTTCAAATCGACGAATGTGACTTTACCGAATTTGTAGAATAAGTCTTGTATGTCCTTTGTCCTGATATCCGGAGGCAAGTTACCGACATATATCCTGCACTCATTTCTGTTGTTACCGCTTCCACCGGACATAGTAATTAGTTACTATATATAAGAGATATGAATTTAATAAGATTTACTAATAGCTAAACAAGATTTTCAATTCCATTCGCGTTACAACTTTCGACGCAAATATTCGTTGGGTTACATGTATCACTCAATAAAATATGGCGTCTCGGTATAATGTCTAATTGACAGTAGGCATGCTAGGAAAAGGAAATACAATTTTTTTTTAATAATGCGTTCATGTCCTTTTAAAATGGTTTTTTATGACTGTTAAAGTTATGAGCAACAAATCGGGTTGTATTAAAATAAATTTTTATTGTAATAAATTTAAATCGTACTTCTAGTTAGTAGTAACAATTTTTTTCAGATATTTATAATATACCGTTATTTAAGGGACACATACACAGTTATTTAAAGGATTTTCAAACCACAATTATTACAAACTAAATCAATTTTAAATCTATGTATATACTGTTTGTAATATACATAGGTATATAATTGAATACACTATAATTACTCAATATTATTATATTAGTCATTTTTATTATCTATAAATGAAAATCTTTAACAAAAAATAAAGAAAATATCTCGACGATTGTTTTCTATATTCATTTAATATAAAAGTATTTCATTACTTAAATTTATTATGAAATAGATATTAATTATTATGAACTTTATTTTCTTGATTTTTAAAACACTGGCTGAAAATCGAACTATTTGAAGAACGCAGCAAAATACACGTCATTTTTTAATCTTTTGAATTTCGAACGCCATCTGCAGCACTACGAAGAAACATTTATTGAAAGAAGCCTCTGAAAGAATCCACTAGAAAGTAGTCATAGAATCTCCGGTATCAAAATCTTTACGTGAGAATTTGTTCTTATCCCGAAGCAAAAGTGAGTATTTTATTATTTTGGTGTTCATTTAGTTTCTATTAATCATTATTATTATTATTCAGTGAAAGTTGTTGAGTAGTTTTTGAAATAATCACGAAATGGTGCATAGCGTATTATAGAAGCGGTCTCGATCCTCGTGTATTTGCTAAAATGTACTTCAAATTGACTCTATTGATCAAACTTTTACGTTTCTATGGTATTAAACTAATAACCTACTAGAATAGATAAGTTTTATCTTGTTTGAAGATCCATATCGATACGCGAGTAGTTCGCGCTTTTCCTCGATTTCTATTGATGACGGGCCTGTCTGCAACCGCTTCCGTTCGAATTAGCACAAAAAAACGTCCGCAGTGCGTCCAGGAGTTCAGGTATACTGCATTGTAGTCTATATATGAAGAGCCATGTAAGGTAGCAAAAACACCTCGTGTTATGTTGAATCGCACGGTAATTTCATAAAGGGCGCGCTGGAGTCCCGGGTAGCACCTGACCTTTACTGGAGTCTATTTATAGCTTTGCACTGTTATTGAATATAAACATTCAATGACCATTAGGCGTGATGTTGAGAGAGCTACAGATATGTTTTGATTGTGGCTTGAGGCATCTCGTGTCGCTATCGCTAATCTTGTTATCGCGCGACGGAAAGTTAAACATGACTACCGTCGTGTTTCTGACGAAAACAATAAAATTGCGTTAGTGTAGTGATCCTAAGATATTTAATTGTGTTTAAACAATAGTTTTTTTTTGTATTAAAATTTTAAAACAACTTTAAAAAAGTTGTTTTATGTGATTTTATTCTAGAGAGTTCTTCACAGATTATTCTTTTGATCCAGAATATATTAAAAAATAGGTATAGAGGTACTTGCATATTTGAAGACAATATGCAATAGTCTTGTCAATCTTATAAAGGCACTTTCAATAAAGTTAATTTCATGAAATAATATTTTAATTGCTGGTGAAACACAGCTGACAAGATGTGTGACCGCAAGAGCGGTGATCAAGAATGCCGACATGAAGCTAAGAGATGCAGCAGGATGCAGTGACTGTGCAACACAAGCACTTGAGAAATTTAATATAGAAAATAAGTTGGTTGTTAATCATTACAATATTACCTACATAATGACATAAATATTAGTACAAATATCCATATTATATCTAATAAATGGCCTAAAGCATAAAAAGTAGCTTGATGTGTACTTTTCATATTTAAATTCAAGGTCAAGTAATTTTATTTCATGATTTATATTTATTAGAGACGGGGCTTTTTTACTTTTTAAATGTATGTAGAATATAAAGTAGGGTTTTATTAGGTTGGTGAAAAATTTACATATTTTACTGAAATTTATTCAGAGCAAGTCATTAGTTCTTAAAAATGTTACAATACTGCCCCAGAGGGTGACTGAAACATTATTATTTATTTACATATTTTGCAGACCCAAAATGGTGCTGAATAAGGGCAGGATAATTTTTTGTATTTTATCCATGTCCATTTCTCACCATAAACAAGAATGAACTGATTGCAATGAATTCTAATAAATAACATAAAAGTAAAAAAGTATAGGTTTAAGTGGTACTAAAAATTCTTAAGTTTTTGTGTCTTATTGCATGGTAAATAAATAAATAAATAAATAATAATAATAAAAATACACAGAATATTCTAGATTCTTAAGAACACTCGAACATTAATCAACTTCATATTATCCTGTATCAGTTATCTCTTACAACCTTTAAAACTTTGTACTTGAAGGAAGTGTTACATTTGGTACACTTATATAAATTGACCTAGTGGCGTACGCTAAACAAGCTGTGCCTCATTACAATGGCTGTAGTAATGCGGCGGGCGGCGAGTGCGGCGTGCTACATTCTCACAATGATAAAATTGAATTTAAGTGGTTTTCCTGTTGTGGTCAAGTACACATAGATTGTTTCCATTCAAAAATATTACAATTTCACATGATTGTATTGAGCAATTTGACCGTTGTTATGAAAAGTAAACTAAAGTTGCTGTAGTAAACAGATTTATACAGTAATTCCTTACAAGGAAATCATAGAGCATCCAAAGTATTTATATTAATATCTTTAATTTGTAGTTATTAGTATAGGTTGCATTGTATTAACATATCAAATTAATGGCAGTACTCTGAGGAACATAGTCCCTGTACATGAAATTGTCTGTCTTTTAATCTTTCATATCACTTTCTTGCTTGCAAGATGTAAGATGAACATGTAAAATATGAACAGTGTAATAAAATTGTATCATTTGATTGTTAATGGTATCATGAACGCTGTTTGTTATTGCAGGATATAGCGGCGTATATCAAGAAGGAGTTTGACAAGAAATACAACCCGACATGGCACTGCATCGTGGGCCGCAACTTCGGCTCGTACGTGACGCACGAGACGCGCCACTTCATCTACTTCTACCTCGGTCAAGTCGCCATCCTCCTGTTCAAGAGCGGTTAAGCCGTGCGCCCCTCTTGCTCTCTAAATTTTTTGTTGTTAGCAGCGGACATAGTATTACGCTCGCTCGGCCCGCTCGACGCTCGGCACGCCAGCGTGCTAGCCAGCGTGCCAGCGTGTCAGCGTGCCAGCGTGCGAGCGGGCGGCCGAGCGTCGAGCGGGCGGGCGGGCGGGCGGCCGAGCGTGTTCCCTGGATACTGTTCGTGTGGCGTGCGTCGAACACTTCACTTGAGTCCCCGGCGCACTCGGTGTATGTTTGTACTGTGTTAGTTAATATACTTAAGGTTCCACGTGACTCGGCAACATTCACATTTAGTGTATTTATATTAATGAAAATTTTAGTTGTTAATTGTAGAGTTTTATTCCTAAATATCTAGCATAGCGCGCAAGCTATATATATATTGTACTTATGTATCTAAATTGTTTCGTTTCTTTGTTGATACATTCACTGGAGATATTTTCAATACTTCTCTAATTATTAAACTTTCTTACAAACCAAATCTGCAGTTTTCTTTACAACCTACTCGTACTTACCACCAGAGGGAGACTGTACAAAACTCGATTGCTTTAGGTACCTCTGTCCCATTCGTGTTTCAACCGTGAAGCAGTTGTGTTTGCATGGCTGTGTTTCGGTTTGAAGGGTGGGATATGGCGTGAATTTACTGGGTACAGAGAAATAACACCTGAGTCCTCAGGAATGGCATGGGGGTATCATGGGCAAAACAGTATACTTCTGTTATGTCCATGGTACTGCTCATGTCTATAGGCGACGGTTACCACTTTCCATCAGGTGGACCGTCAGCTTGTTTTCCATTCTGTTGTATAAAAAAAAAAACTAAGTTAATCGAATCACTAGACATTGTTTTTTTTATGGGTGAAGAAAATGGTATGGTAACCCCGCCTGCGCTAACGGGATACGCTGGAGGGGTACCAGTGAAGAATGATCGATGAGGATGAGAAGGTCAGTTGGCCCATCGTGACGAATTCAACAAGAATTGTTCACGATGGTTTCAGAGGAACCACATGGAGGTCGACCTAATAGGGCATATTGCTAACAATGGGGCTGTTAAACTCCATTGCTAACAACCCCTTTCCCCCCTAGACATTATGTATTACTGGAGCTCCCCTGACTATTCTTACGTAAATTATTTTTGACTAGTGGTCCTTTATGAACCAATGGAGGGGCACCTTTTGGATTGAACCGGAAAAACGATTACGTGTCGTAAATTTAGTTAACGTACTTGAGGCATACAAATATATACCTGGCCAGGTACATACAAAATAGTGAAACCATAGACAAAACAATTTTTATATTTTAAAACAAAATATTGCGTGACTACAGTTCGTAACTGCAAATATATAAAATGCCATGTGAAACACTAGTGGTATATTGTAGGTCATGACATGCCACATGCCGTCTGCATCGTCAGTTAGCACATGCCTTTTATAATTCTGCATCGATTTTAACTGGCCTTTCAATAAAACCTTCGGTATGCATGGGATACTCGTACGTACTTATTTAAAAAGCAGCTTCTATTTCTTTATTTTGAATGGCAAACAAGCTGACGGTCTACCTGATGTAAAGTGGTAACAACAGTCGTCTAAAAGTATTACACAAGATATTGAAACGCTCATATAATGTCCATGCGTAGCCATTTCTAAGAACTATGGTGTTTTTTTTTTGATGGGTGAAAATGGTATGGTAACTCCGCCGGCGCTAACGGGATACGCTGGCGGAGCACCAGTGAAGGGTGATAGATTAGAATGAAAACAGGTCAGTTAGCCCATCATGATGAATTCATCAGGAATTAACCATGATAGTTTCCAGGGGGTACCGCGAGGAGGTCGACCTGGTTGGGTATATTACTGGTAATGGATTCTCAGTCTCCATTACTAACAATCCCTTTCCCCCTTAGAACTATGGTGTTATGTCTCTTTACTGTTTACTTTGTAATTTAATTACATATTCCATTTTTCCATTTTTACCGTGTGGTCCCGATATAGAATGGGCCACCTTTTCCATTCCCGTATGTGTCGTAAAAGATCATTAGGTAACTTAATAGTTGAGGGATGGACAGCTATATTTCTAGTAATGGGACTGTTTGACCCCATTACTAACAATCCCCTTTCCCCCATGCAAACGACTTGTACAATCAGTTTGTGCTAAATATTACGCAGACTTTCTTATATTCTGCAGATAAGTCATACGACCAGTTTTTTTTTAATGGGTGAAATATAATGGTATACCCGCTCGCGCTTCGACCTCATCGCGTGGTTCCCCTAGAAACTATCATGGTTAATTCCTGATGAATTCATCATGATGGGCTAACTACTAGCTTACTAACAATCCCTTTCCCCCCAAGTGGTGATGTTAGGTTATGTAACCTATCGTGACAAATTTAGCTGAATTTATCCACAATGGCGTCCAAGAGGGACTTCGTGGAGAATATATTGGTCAATGAGAGCCCTCGGTGGAGTTAGAAATATGAAATTTAGAAGGATATCCTGCCTGATACGGTTTCCACGCGGACGAAGCCGCTGTTCACAGCTGATTTGTGGATATGATAATGTAAACCGCAAATGTTATCGTCAACTATGATGCACACGTTCCGCCTGTTTGCACACAACATTTATGGGGTTTTACTATAAAATCACGGGAGAGTATGGCATTAACACACTCGGGCCGTGATTACACGGCTTGAAAACACATACAAACATATTTAAATTAATTTCCGGTTTTTGAATCATTCTGAAGTCTTTTAACGGGTAAGTCGTTTATTGTTTGTATTTATTTTGTTACCCAAGTACTATTTTTCAATAATTTTTTTACGTAAATCGATTGGTAAATAAGCTGATTGCCCATCTGATACAAGTGGTAACCGTATTTTAGAGAGATGAACAAGAACGTGGGCGTCACAGAATATACAGTGACGCCCATAGTACGTCAAGTCCTGTTTAAATTAACGATCGGGACTTACCGCGACGCGCGATTACGACAGGGAAACTAAAACAGTCTAATATGAAATTTGGAATATTCAAACTCAATTTCGAGTTTTTGTTCATACCGAAATCGCTCCAGTAAGTGGAACCGAATGTTTCGTTCATTCTAAATACTACCATAAAAGTTTAGAGGAATATATATATATTTTTTTATACCACTGAGGTGGCAAACAAGCATATGGCCCACCTGATGGTAAGTGGTTACCGTAGCCTATGAACACCTGCAATACCAGAGGTATTACGCGCGCGTTGCCGACCCTGAAGAAATCTCTTTACCCCCCTTTTGAAGAACCCCATGCTGCAGTCTCTTGGGAAAGCCTCGGCAGAGAGCTCATTCCACAACCTGAGTGTTCGTGGGAGGAAATATTTTAACATTAATAAACCATAATATATTAGTATTTTTAATATTTTTAAATGGTATGTATTATGTAATTTAATCATCTAATTTGTATTTCGTTCGGCTCCGAAATTTCGAAAAACATTTCATGGCCCTGGCCATGCCCATAGCCATGGACATTGGCCGTGTGGTTCCGGCATAGAATATGCCATCTCTTCCTACGCCGTGGGTGTCGTAAGAGTCGACTAAGTAAAGCGAGAGATAGGCAGCAGCGGTCCTCTTAAAACATCTGTAAAGCCTGCGGTTGCCAATCCCGCCTGCCAAGCGTGACAACTGCTGGCAAAGCCTCCCAAGCAGGCTTATGTTTTTTTATGGGTGAAGATGGAATGCTAACTCCACTTGTGCTATTGGTATACGCTAACAGGGCACCAGTGAAGGGTGACAGTTGAGGATGATGCCGACGTGGTCACAGCAAGTCTGAATGAGCAGCCTCTTCGTCTGGTAGCCCATGCAGTTTGTTCCACCACTATAGTACATTATCACTGTTGGCTTTATCTACCCCCCACACCGTATCCACAGGGGGAAAAGGGAGTGTTAGTAATGGGGTCTAACTGACCTATTGCCAGCAATACACCCTGTCAGATCGACCTCCACGCGGTTCCCTCTAGAAACTATAGTGGTTAATTCTAGTGGAATTCGTCATGATAGGCTAACTGATCACCTATCATCCCTCACTGGTGCTCCGCCAGCGTATACCGATAGCGCAGGCGGGGTAACTATTCCATTATCATCCATAAAAAAGTACCACACAGCGTTTAAACATATCGCGTGACTTAAGTATATTAATCATCGAGTTCCATGCTGTTGAAAGCCTGTATTCATTTTCCTTAAATGAAATATTTTGGTCGTTTTCTAATTTTAATTGCTTCACGTACTATCCAAGGATAATAGTGACATACAGTGGAAAGAATCTTCGGGTAATACAGTTCAATGCAGAGATTCTAAAATTATTTTATAAATGTTATCGAGTCCCAATCGTGAATTTAAATGTGAGTAAACAATTTGAATGCCTTAAATTAACTGTCTCTTAAGTATTTTTACTTAATATGGCAAACAGGCTTACTACTCATCTGATGGGAAGTGGTAACCGTACCTATAGATATGAGCAGTATCATGGACATAACAGAGTATATTGTTTCGCCCATGATACCGTCCATGCGTTGCCATTTCTGAGGACTCAGGTGTTATATATACCTCTGTACCCTGTAATTTCACTGCCATATCCCACCTTTCAAACCGAAACACAGCCATGCGAACACAACTGCTTCACGGTAGAATGGGACAGAGGTGCCCAAGCAAACAGCTTTTGTACAAGGTCTCCCTCTGGTATGGATGTATTCTATTCTAACTTCTAACTTCCTCTTGACTCGGTTTTTAGTGTTTTTTTTTTTTGTACATACAGACATTCGACCTCTACAGTTTTATTATATGTATAGATTAATAAAAATACTGAAATAATGGCACAGAGAATATATTTAATGTTTATAGCATATTTATTACAAGAGAGTAAAGGATATCGTGGCACAGTGTTGCCATATATAGAAGAAAAAAATGAAAATATTGATTTTTAATAAAATATTGAGGTTGCCAACAATTAGTATTGTAATTGATTTAAACTATAGTTAGGTTTTTTTTTTACGAAAATTTCATTTCTTTTAAGATACAACAAAATGAGTGATTCCAAGAGCAGACTGCTGCTGTTCTTCGACCGGCCGTCTTAGCCGTGTTTCCGCAGAAAGGTGTTGATAACGTCGCCTTCGAAGTGCCCGATCATTACTATGTAAGTTATTTATTAGCTGTATCCCGCGACTTTGTTCTATACAAGCGATTCTAGTCTAAGTTAGAATCATAATCTATATGTGTATCAAATTTCATTCAAATCCATTCAGTAGTTTTTGCGTAAAAGAGTAACAAACACCCATAAATTCATCCTCACAAACTTTTGTTTTTATGTAGGACTAGGCTATTTCTCGCGTGTGAGCGTATACAATATGTTTATCAGAAAAAATATTCTTTAAAACTAGTATTTATTTAACTTAAATATAATTTTTTATCAATATTCAAAGTAAACTTAATTATAAGCTTGTTTTATGAATCTATCGCCCAGTTCGCAATGCAATTTCAGCTGAGAAATAAATTCAGCCGTTGCTTTCTTCAAACAAAAGTTGAGTTTGTAAAAAAAAAAACGAAGCATAAATGACTATCACAAATTTTGCTAATATATAAACATTAGATTGTATAGATAGAGTATCGAGCCTCAAAAACGGGCCAACCTTTTGTCAGCTAATTGTCAAATTAACTGAATCGTTTTTTTATGTGCCATATACTTACGCACACAATATATCTTGACGCATCTATATTTAATTATTAAATAAAAAAAAATGAGTATTTACGCATTAAAAAAGGCATAGAAATTATAAGACAAAATAAATATAGAAGTTATAAAGGAATCACTCATAACTATTTATCACGCAAAATTGTATAGAGAAAAAGTTGATCCGCATTTCTCGAAGCGTTTGTATGGAGACACTCTATCTATATAATCTAATAAACAAACATTATTAACAATTTTTTATAATAAATGATATATATATATATATATATATATATATATATATATATATATATATATATATATATATATATATATATATATATGTTTCATCAGCCGGATAAATACAAAAGTTTGACCAACACCCTGGCGAACCGGTTCGGGAGCGGTGAGGTGCGCACCATTCACGTGAAGAACATCGCCCTGCCCGACCTGTCCTGCCACTCCAACTGCCTTACAATGACCAGTTCTCACTGTTCAGGCCAAGCACTGCCGGATGGCTGGCAAGCTTATCGACATCTTTATGTTAGCATATGTCTTTATTATATTTAACTACTTCATTCGCTATCTATTATTATGTGCTGAAGGTGTATAGTTTGGTTTATTTATTACTACATATATGTGTAAATGGCGGATTTAATAAGTAAAAGCATTCTTTCCAATGAGAAGGAAAGAGTCAGAATATTCGACAACGCGATACTAGTAATTATTGATATATTAATACATATATACTAAAATTACCTATATAAACAAAATAAATATGTATAAATAACAATAGAAAGATATAAATCGGTTTACAACTGAGGTAGTTGAGGTAAGAAATACAACTGAATTGAACATCTTCTAACTATTGCAGTCGGTTAAAAGAAACTTTAACTGTGGCTACTCCTTTCAATTTTGTTATCAAAATAAAAATATCTTGAGCTAGAGTAAACAATACACATTTTAAAGGTCATCCAGTCAAATTTTAGTCAAAAATATATCCGGCAGCATTGTATTGTTAAAACATTACTTTTGTTGCCAGACATGCGTGACGTGGACGACCTGATCTCCCTGTGCTCGTATTGCCAAAATGAGGGTCAACCCTTACATGTTCAACTACTGTCTCTCAGTCGCCATATTGCACAGGTTAGTGTAATCAAATAGATTAGCTGCACTAGTTATTTTAAAATATTATCATATGCAAAAGTACTCATAGGTTTTTTTAATCGATAAAGATGGATGATACTCTTCTTTATGCTGATGGTATTTAAGATTTAATCATTGTAAGATTGTATGAAAATCGTATGAAAGATGGATGATAATAAGTTGCATATTAGAGGTCTTAGTTGGGGAATGACCATGACCTTGCGGTCGCTCTAAAAAAATGCTGGTAATTATGTGGTTCAAGGCATGAAGCCAATGGTCTTTACACGAAGGATGTTGAAGACCGAGAAAAGCGGAGGAAATTGAGTTGGAGGCGGACCCTTATGGCGTAGCCTGGAATAAGAACGCCAGGTGAAGAAATAGAAGTTGTATTATGTATTTATATTTCAGGCCGGACACGAAAGGCCTGCAGGTGCCACCGGTGGTGGAGACGTTCCCTGACACGTTCATGGATCCAAAGGTGTTCAGGAAGGCCCGAGGAAACCACCACTGTCAATGCATCTGGTAACAGGGTACGTTAATCAAGTTAAAATTTACATCCTTTTTTTATTTGAAACATATTTTCTAAACGTGGCGGTAGAATAGAATAAAATAAATTAATGTTGCTTGGTTTGAATTATTTTGTTTAATTCTGCAACCCATTGGTAAGTGTGTTGGATCAACATTCGAAGATCGACTACTATTATTATTACCAGAAGTTCTACAATCTTCCATATTAGCCATCAATCTCCGACAGCCAACCAATCCAATCCAACGTCCGGACGAAACGGCAATTCGAAATCATCGAATTTTCGCAGTTTGGATGTCGAACGGGTGAAAGAAGAAGAAGCGATCTAATAGTTTGACTGAGGATAACTCGTTAAGAGGTGAAATTCGTGTCATAAAACGTGCTTTCGTGAACAAGATAGACTATATACTAGTCATGAGGATCCACGAACATCGAGAAAGGGTTGTAGTAAACGAAACAATTAAGACACATTCATAACAGAAGAGAAGATTCATAGGAGAAGTCATTTTAGAATTTTGATTTAATTAATACAAGATCTTGATGCCTAATCCACAGATGCCAATAACCATCCCAACCAACTACACCGCGTCGAACTCAGAGCCGGAGCAGCGGGTGGCGTACTTCCCGCGAAGACATCGGCATCAACCTTCACCACTGGCACTGGCACCTCGTGTACCCTTGAGGCTGCCCGCGGATTGTCAAGAAGGACCGCAGGGGAGAACTGTTCCATTATATGCATCAACAGATCATCGCTAAGTTAGTATAGTTTTTGAAGACCTCAGGATTTTAGTAACTAATTCTCTACATAAAAACAAAAGTTTTGAAATATCAGTCTCGACATGTTGTTTCTGTAGCATCATAGCATCTCCATTCATAGTTGATTATCCTTCTGACTTCTAAATATATACAGTATAAACACCATACCAACATAGACGTCCACCTATTGGGGGGATTTCGCCAATAGTTCAACTCGTGTCCCTCTGGCATATGTAGTCCACCTTTAGTCATGTATAAATTATCAAATGAATAATTTATTTTTCTAATTTTTTGTAATAGAGATTGGTGTAGTTTTTTTTAACGCATGAGGAATGGAAATGATAAATGTAGTTATGAAGCATTTTGTTTTGTATTTTTCAGATACAACGCGGAGCGACTGTGTAATGGTCTGGGCCGTGTTACCCGGCTGGCAGGCGATTTCCGTGCGCCCATTGGCGAGGGCTACTTCCCAAGCTCGACAGCCAGGTCGCCAGTCGCTCCTGGCCGCCAAGGTAATATTAATATTCTATACTAGCTTATACCTGTTCTTTGCAGCCGTGGATTTCAGAAGAAAATAATGAAGTAGACTGCTTCTAGATGGCATATCACGACAAAATATAACATACACTAAATTTTAAGTTAAACTTTCAAGAACACAACTGTGAAAACCGCATCCAATTTGATGCAGTCATGCAGACGAATACACATAAATTTCTATAAAATTTTGTTTTGGCTTTCATTGAAAGACAAAACAAGAGCTTATAACAGAAAGATCCCTCATATTATATTTTCTTAAATATCGCTCAAGTACAAAAATCGCTGAGTTATAATTTTGTTGTGTTAGTAATATTATTGTATGTACAGGAATACAAATAATTTCAGCATTTTTCTAAGAGACCAGACCTAATAAGATTAGAATAACAGAAATAATCACTTAGCAATATGTAGTTGGCATTTTCGTTTTCTGCAGGCTTTAGTAAAGACTATAATCACCATGTTGACAGGTTTGCCAACACAGTGATCAGGGATGACCGTCCGGTGAATGAGATCAAGATCGACGTCTTCAGCTGGAGACGTGGCGTGACAGGTTCCTTGCAGGCCATCGACAGCAATGCCATCAACATGGTAACTTTTGTTGTGATTCTTAAAACGGCAAACAAGCTGATGATCCATTTGGCGCAAAGTGTCATTGTCAACACCATAGATATCACAAAGAAATAGTAATACCCATGATATCTTCCATCTGTTGCCACTGTAAATCCACAACCATATCCAACCCTTCAAGTCGAAACACAACCATGCAAACACAACTGCTTCACGGCTGAAACACGAATGGACAGAGGTGGTCAAGCAAACGAGATTGGTACAAAGTCTCTTCTGGTATTTATGATATATGGTAGTGTATTATCATATCAGCCGGTAACTGTCTAATGCTGAACATACACCCTTCCTCGTAAGGAGGATTTTGCCAATAATTGCCACGCTTAGCAGGCGGCAACCGCAGTTAGGTTTAATTGATGTTTTAAGATCTACTCTGCTTAGGAAATTTACAAAGTATTTGGGTGTTATCAGCCAAACGGCAGGAAGGTACCACTGAACGAGGAGACCGGCATCGACGAGCTCGGCAACCTGATGGAGTCCTCGATCCTGAGCTTGAACCGTGGCTACTACATTGGGACCCGCACAACATGGGCCATGTCTTCATAGCATACTCGCGACCCCGACCATCGCCATCTGGTCAGTTATTTTAATTCTTTATACAACTGAAATGGCAAAACAGTTTGACGGCCCACCTGATGGAAAGTGGTAACCGTCGCCTATAGACATGAGCTGCGGCCCATGGACATAACAGAGCATACTGTTTCGCCCATGATACTCCCCATGCGCTGCCATTCCTGAGGACTCTGTGTTATTCCTCTGTACCCTGTAAATTCCAAATCCCTTCAAGCAAAAAAAAAACACAGCCACGCAAACACAACTGCTTCACAGTAGAAACACGAATGGGACAGAGGTACCCAAGCAATCGCTTTTTGTACAAAGTCTCCCTCTGGTAAAATTTCTCTTAAAACCTTGGACCTGTCTTGACCTTTTAACTAATCTATAGATGATGATTCGTCACAAAATGCTTTGTGACACCATAGACGTTTCATGTGTTATACTCGTGTTTCTGATGATTAAAGTGTTATGCCTCGATGCCTAATAATTGGTTGATTAACTTTTAAACATTAGCGCTGCATGTTTTAAATCCCGCCTTTTATAAAACAATTGATCCGTTGTCGTATCCCAGACTTCAAACTGAAACATAATAGCTATATGAGACTCTTTGATGAAGAATGTAGTTTTTATTTCTTCTCTTCTCTTCTCTTTTTTCTTTTCTTTCTTCTAAGACCTAACTACCCCAAAACTCCAAATACATTCCCAGTTACAATTAAGGTTCACGTTCAACGAAGAGCGACACAAATGGTAAACATGGACAGCCGATAGGAAGTGGTAACCGTTGCCAATAATAACGGAGAATGTCATAGACTTATACCACTTGAGGTGGCAAACAAACAAACGGCCCACCTTATGGTAACCGGTTACTGTAATCTAGTGAAACCAGTATCAGGGGTACTACGTGCGCGTTCTCGACCCTGATGAAACTTTACCCTTTTTTGGAAGAACCCCATACTGTAGTCTCTTGGAAGAACCTCTACTGGGATATGTATTATTTTTTTTGCAATAACAACAGGAAGAGTACGGCGTGATGGGCGACTCGGCGACAGCGATGCGCGACCCGGTGTTCTACCGCTGGCACGCCTACATCGACGACATATTCAATCTTTACAAGAGCAAGCTCACGCCCTACGGAGACAGTCAGGTGAGTTTAATACTTACATTTACGTATCAAAGCGCCTCAAGGTTAAAAGTTTCTAAGCTGTTTTCGTTGTACGCGAAGATCTTTTATACAACTTAGAATGGCAAACAAGCTGGATGGCCCACTTGATGGAAAAAGTGGTAACCGTCGCCTATAGACATGAGCAGTACTATGGACATAACAGAGTATACTGTTTCGCCCATGATACCCCCATGCGTTGCCATTCCTGAGGACTCAGGTGTTGTTCCTTTGTACCCTGTAAATTCACACCATATCCCATCCTTCAAACCGAAACACAGTCATTCAAACACAACTGCTTTACGATTGAAACACGAATGGGACAGAGGTAGTCAAAGCAAAACGACTTTTGTACAAAGTCTCCTCTGGTGGATGAACTGCGGGTAAAAGCTAGTTATTTCATAAAGATTCATTTTGATTGTTTCTGTCAACGTTCACCCCTATTTCCACTATTATTAATTCATGTGATATTTATTATTTTATTATTAAGTTCATTATTACATTAAATAAATTGAAATTTATCGGACATATCATGACATGTTGTTGTTATTTCATTATTTAGTTGTTTTTTTTTCGCCTTAAATTTTTTTTATTTTTAATTTTAAACTACTATTCTCGTGTCTACATAATAATAAGTCCACATATAATCCATTCCGCTGTTTAAACGCAATTAAATTAATTTCTTTTTACATGCACAGTTGGACTACCCCGGCATACGGGTATCATCCATCAGCGTGAGGCCCCGCCGGCGCCAACCGCTTCGCGACCCAGTGGCAGCAGAGCCTGGTATTGTCCCAGGGGCTGGACTTCACTCCCTTTGGTAGCAAAATTTCCAAGTTCACGCACTTGCAGCACGAGGAATTCACTTATAAAGAGTTTCGAATATATTTTAATATATTTATAAAGAGGAAGGACTTGTTTGTTTGTAATGAATTTAAACGTTTTCTTTTTAAATTCTTTCATCTATCATATAGCTATATTATCTGCGAGTAAAGTAAGCTATATAATATTGTTTTCAAAAATTGTGCAAAACCGGACCGGATAACTAGTTTTAAGTCAATGAGCTGAAATCACATAATGTTTTATATGTTACGTGAGTGTGGCGAGGCAGCGATACTTGCAAAATATTATAATATCTTTTTTATGGGTGATAACGGAACGGTAACCCCAACCGCGCTATCGGTATACACCGGCGGGGCACCAGTAAGGTATAATAGGTGAGATGAAGCAGGCCAGTTTGCCCATTACGATGAATCTATCGAAAATTAACCACGATGGTTTCCAGGGGGAACCACGTGGAGGTCGACCTGTTAGGATATAAGAACGAAGCGAGAACGGAACACCTAGTTCGACTAAGTGTACCAAACTAGGAGAAAAAGTGAAACACAGCTATGACAGCGGCAGAAACAGAGGGGAAAGGGATTGTTAGTAATGGGATCTAAAAGCTTAATTATATACCCTAATATCAGGTCAACCTACCCTGGTTCCTCCTGGTAACCATCGCGGTTAATAAATGTTGAATTTGTCACAATGGACCAACTGATTTGCTTTCATCTTGACCTATCATCTCTCACTGGTGTCCCGTCAACGTAAGCCGGTAGTGTAGGCGGGGTTACCATTCCATTGTGATCCACAAAAATGCGGCAGATACACTAGAGGTTTAGAGGTATTTGAATAGACGTCTTTCACAAATCATGCTCTGCTACCTGATAGCTCATTAACTAATTTAACATTCCTAGTTTAATTTAACTCGTTTGGATTACTATAAAGCAGTATATTCCTCGCATTGTGCAGTATCGAGGTAAACAACACGAGCGGACAGTCTAAGATGGCA
>NW_026441976.1:0-29251 GCF_026898425.1 Galleria mellonella
TGTCAGCTCCGGCAGCATGTCGTTCAAACTGATGCCCTTCGTCTTGGCTGCTGCGTCGTGCACGATCCGCAGTTTCCCCGGTTTCTGCGGGTTGATGACGGCGAAGTGTGGCAGGTACCACACCCGTTGGGAACTCCGTGGCGGGGCGACTTCGGCATACCCGTTCTTGAGTAGCGTGTCCATTTGTTGTTCATACCTCTTCTTAATTTCTTCATTCTTGTCGAGTTTCCTTTCGACCAGTTGGAGACGTCGCATTGCCGATTCGTAGTTGTCCGGCGGCACAGGGTCGTCCTTCTTCCATAGTAACCCCGTCTCGTATCCTCCCGCCGGTAACGGACGAGTTTTCTCCTCTAAAATGCGTAGGGCGCGACGTTCCTCTTCATTGTAAGACCTCTTCGGTGCGATTCCCAGCGATTCGAGCGCGAAATGTTGCTTCATCATTTCTTCCATCGATTGTTCCTCTTCATGTGTGTCGTCACTATGTGGCTGATTCTGAGCACCTGCTGTCTTGTCCTGCCGCGACTCGTACCGTGCAGTACCCATCCCAGGTCGGTGAGTGATGCGACCGGCTGCGTGTCGGATCCTCTTCTAACTTCGTGGGCCAGCAGTAGGTGCCAGTTGTCTTGCCCCAGCAGTACCGTCGGTTTGCCCTCTTCATAGACCAACTCCCGCTCTATGTCCCGCAGATGTGGACAGCCCTTGATGACGCTGCGTGGTACCGACTGCGGTGATAACTGCAGTCTGTCCATCGTCCGTGCCCCCACTGTGTATTCTTGTGAATTCCGCCCGCGGATCTTGAAGTGAACACGCGTCGATTGAGCTGCGTTGATCCGTGCCCCGGCCACACCTTCCATGTAGAATGGTGCGGGGGGACCCGTAGCACCGATTCGCTCCGCCACCGTCGTCTCGATGATGGTGCAAGTCGACCCGTCGTCCAGTAGCGCGTAGGTGTCGCACGTTCCCGTGGGACCGGTGACTCGTATCGGCAGGATCTTCAGGAACGCGATCTTGTCGTTTTCCCTTGCCGATGCGGTGACTGCGGCGGACTTGTCCTCGACGACGTGTGTTGTTACTTCATTCTCCGGCTGTTGTCGCGTGGTGTGCAGCAGAGGGTGATGAGTCTGCGTGCACTCATCTACTCCACATCTCTTGCTCTTGCAGGCGTGGCGAAATCTTCTCACTTTGAGGCAACGGAAACACAGCCTATGAGTCTTCGCTAGCTCCCATCTCGCCGATGTGTCCGCTTCCTTCATCGTCTTGCAGTCCGATGGAGCGTGTCCCTCTCGTCGACACATCGGGCACGGTGGTGTAGCGGGTTTCTCCTGCGTCGTGTATGTCTTCGCCGTCTTCCTAGGAGCGGACTACCGCCGGTCTTCGGACGGTATCTCCTCGGCGGGGGCGAAGTTTCCACATCGTGCGGCGGTCCTTTGCAGGAACTGAGAGAGTGTTATGAGGTCCGGTTGTCCCTCCGGTTGGTCGTTGGCGAAATCGTAGTACTTGAAGCGTAGTACCGACGGCATCTTCTCTGTGACGTTTCTCACTATTTCTTCATTGTAGAGGTAGTGACTCTTGTTCAGCGCTCGTATCGTGGCGACGACGTTCTGCACCTTGCTTGCGAAGAGGCAGACGTCTCTTGCGTTGTCCGAGAGTCGTGGTAGCGCGCGGAGTTTGTTCAGTTCGGCTGTGACGAGTGCTCCAGGGCGGCCGAACCTCGCGGCTAACATCTTCATTACTTCTTCTGCGGTCGTAGACCCGACGAATAGGGAGCGTGCCGCGTCCTTCGCGGCCCCTTCAAGCTTCTGCGCAGTCTTGCTAGGTTCTCTTGTTCTGTGAGTTGACTTGCGCTCTCTTCATAGGCCATCTTCCATGGTAACCACTCGCTCGACGATCCATTGAAGACTGGCAACTCGGTGACTCTTGACGCTGTGGAGGGCAGTATGTTGCGAGCGGCCATCTGCATGGCGATCGCAAACTCATTACAATCGATGCCCACCTTCAGCACCGGTTCTTCTTTCTTCATCGACTGCATCGCTGCTGCTATCGTAGGAATGGCGGCATGTGGGTCAACGTGGCGTGCGTGGTCCCGGTGAAGTGCGTCGCTGCTCGGCTGTGGCGGCGGCGCTCTCGAATCCTCTTCAACGGGTCTCGATGGGACGAACCCCTGACGCTTGCCGGTGACTTCTTCTATCTCTGGTACATGCGGCTCCATCGTGAGTGCTAGCGTGCTTCGATGAACCCAATCCGACGTTCGTTCTCTTCTGACGGTAGCGTCGTCGTCTTCTATTTCCTCGTCGTCCTCTGATTCGGCTTCCAGGGCGGCGACACGTGCAGCAGCCAATTCCACCTCCTTTCGAAGTAGCTCCTCCCGTGCCTTGGCCAGAGCCTTCTTCTTCTGCGAGGCCGTGGTGCGAACCGTGCGTGCCGTGCCGTGCTTCGGTTCCTTCTTCCTTGCTGTCTCCTCTGTCGTTCCTGTGGCTTCGGTAGTCTCCGTGGCTCCTGTGGTCGTCGTATCGCCGGACGTGTTCGCAGTCGATGTGGTGGCGGCGGTAGACGACGTGGCAGCGACAGAAGGCATTCTGACAGCCGCAGACGACGTGGTGGCAGCAACGGACGGCGTGGCAGCGACGGACAGCGTTCCGGCGGCCGTAGTCGACGTGGCGGCGGACGTTGTGGCTTCGGTGACGGCGACTTTTTGTTGCGACGACTTCATGTTTCTCGTAGTCGGCATTTCAGCGATCCGGCTTCAGAATGGTCTTCCTCCAGCGATCCGGCTTCTCGATGTACCAACGGTGTTCCTCCAGCAATCCGGCTTCTCGAAGGACCACGATGAACGGTGTGGACTGCCGTTCGGTGAGCGTGGACTGTAGGGGCGTTGGTTCAGGCTGGAGTGAAACACAGGGATTACTATTCTGAAGCCTCCGGTACCGTCTGAAGAGAGTATTTTTTTTTTTCTTGTCCTATTTCTTCTCGAGTGTAGTGTGTCGCTGCCCGGAAGCGAATGCCGCTCGACGAGAGGCGGCCTATCTTTATACCCGCCCGCTCGCATGATAACGTTTCCAACTCGCGTTAGCGAATCTGCGCGAGCGGGACGGGGCGAGAAAGAACGAGACGCGTGTCTCTTCAGATCGGTACTCTATAGCGTCTATTTATTGCAATTTACAATTTCTTAATTCTATTTATTGTTACAATTTCTATTTCTATTCGTAGGTAATAATGACAACACACAAAGAAATACTTTATTTAACTTACACTATCTTAAATCTATGTAAAATCTATATAAAATAACAGAATACAGAAACGATTAACTAGGGACTTAACAACTATAAATTACGATTACATATATACAAATAATGTCGCGAACAGATAGATACTCTTTATTGTTTTCTCCAAAAAATTACAATAAAGTAAACTTATTATAAATATAAACAATTACAAGAAATAATCACAGTGAGAAAACAATGGGCGACCTTATCGCTAAGAGCGATCTCTTCCAGGCAACCTTTGGATGGAGAGGAGTAATTATAAACAATTTTTATATAATATAATAGTTTTTCGCTTTTACTTACTTATAACATTGTATGTCTGCTTAATTATTGTGAGCATATTGTTGGTGTGTCTTTTATAAATAAATAAATAAATATTGTTAGTAATAGGACTGGTAGTTCACATTATGACCCCCCTCCCTCCCTGCCCCAACTAATTTACTGAGTTGAGTCTTATACAAAAAAAAAATTACAGCCATAGTGAGAATCTGTAGACCTATTTTTACAATCTTAAAATGTTAATAACAAAAAACTTAAATATTGCGCAGTGAAATCCTGCATATTGCGCAACAGAATCTTGCTTCGCGTGAAACAGAATGTTGTCGGTGCAAAGCACAAATTGCGCATTTATGCGTTGGGATCTCAGTTAATAGGTTTAATTATTTTTTTTATTTACTTTATTATATAGAATAATGATACTGTAGATATTTTGATCGATGGCATGAAAATGAAACGGTTACCCTGCCTGCGCTATCGATATACGCTGGTGTGGCATTAATGAATAAAGTCAGGCTAGTTAGCCTATCGTGACGAATTCACCAGGAACTGACCACAATGATCATCGGTGAGCGAGGTGTGTTCACGTGAGGTTGTGTATTCCCTCGACAATAGGTCACACAATCCTCAGAATTTCGTGAAATATTCTTGTAAAATAAAAAAATAAATAAAAAAGCCACAATGATCTTCCAGGGAGACCGCGGGGAAGTCGAATATATTGCAAACAATGAAACTCTATTCCTAACAAAAATTTTTGTTTTTAAAAAAATCCAGCGTTCTATTGCTTTCTGCCTACTCTAATGAGAGACAAGCTTGACAGATATGTATGTATAAAATCCAGACTATGGTTTTGTATGTTTATGTCTATGTAAATTACTTTCGTGTAAAGTCTCCCTCTTTATTTACATATTTTCAAAATCTCTATATAAATTTACAAAACGATTACAAACAAACTGGTTGTTTGCACAGGACAGCGTATGCTGAGCGAGCTAGTACTGCAATGAACAGTAATATTAATAACAGTAACACTCTTTGGTTTGAAAGTCCACGTGTTTTCAATAAAATAATAAAAAAAAAAGTGAGATTTTTTTATTTTCTTAGATATATAATTCATTTGCATCAGTTAGCACACAAATAACAACAGATAAAAGAAAAAATATATACTCAATTCGGAGTTATGAATATTTCCAATCCAATGTGTCAACAAAATGTATTAATTTTAACCAACTTCAAAAATGGAGAAGGTTCTCAATTCAATTATATTTTTTTATGTCTTATAACTCCGTCAGTTTGTAAACCGATACGGAAAATTCTTTCTTTATCTTTTTTTTTACAACACAGGGGGCAAACGAACATGCGGCTCACCTGATGGTAAGTGACTACCGCCGCCCGTGATCACCCGCAGCACCAACATGCCGTTAGTGCACCAACATGCAGGTGTGCTGCCGGCCTTTTAAAAGGGAATATGCTCTTTTCTTGAACGTTATGTTGTATCGATTCGGAAATACTGCTTCTGGACGTTGATTCCAAAGAGTGGTTTTGCGTGGAAGAAAGTGCCTTGCAAAACACACGGTGGAAGACCGCCACTCATCCAGATGGTTGGGATGAAATTTTAGTTTATGGTGGGTTGTAGTGTTGGTGAAAATCAGCAGCAGGTATCAATCCGAACAATTCCTCAGAGCACTCCCCATGATAATTTCGGTAAAAGATGCACGGAGATGCAACATCTCTACAAAGTTTCAGTGGGTCGAGTCGGACAATAAGGCGCCGATAGTCAACAATTCGAGCTACCCGACTTTAAATGGTGTCTAACGGAAGGAGTTGGTACTGTGGCGCTCCTGCCTACAAGTCAGAACAGTATTTCATGTGTGGCCTCACTTGAGCTTTATACAGTTTCAGGCGGTCTTCCGGCGTGAAATACCGTCTCACCCTACTGAGCATCCCCAATTTTTTGGAAGCTATCTTAGCTTTTGCCTCCAGATGACCGCAAAACTGGTCGTCGCTAGATATATCGACACCATGAATCCCCCAGACTCGACTTATTATTGAGAGAAGAGCCCTGAAAGTGAGGAGATACGACAAACGGCATCTAAAATATCAGAAAGGATATACTGACAACTTGGTCCTATAGATTTTTTTACAAAATCAGTTCAGTACTTTATTTTTTAAATCAAAATAACGGGCTTAATCAGAATTGAATTCGGTTTTTTTTATGGAACATAATTTTTAATTTATCACGTATCAGATGTAAACCAAAGTTTTAAGCGTTAATGTTAAGTTAAGCGAAAATTTTAAGCGTTCTTACGAAGCAGTATGCAATATTTACGCTGTTTGCGAGATTTTTACTTTTTCTATTAATTTTTCAATATAATTTCTCCTATATACTAAATAATAATTATTTATTATGGTAACCCTATTCATGCATACATTCATAAAAAAAAAAGTTACTCAGTTTTTGGCGAAGTATTCGTATAGTACTCGTACTTTATAAATCGTATATATATCGTATTTAGAAATCGCTTCAGAAAGTGATGCATCTATTTAAAACCTAGTCTCGTCGAAATATATGGATTATTGTCATATTGTATTCTAGTAAAATTATACATTTTCACTGAAAAATGACAGGTCAGAAAACGACAAAAAATATTAACCTTCCATACAAATATTTTTTGATTTATCTATTATTGAAAAACTTTTCGAGAAACACAACTGAAAGATTAAAATCTATTTTGAACTTTGTCGTGATCGTGCAAATATTCTTGACGTAGATGGAGAACCGGATACCTTCAATTTTGGCATAATTCACTTTTTTGCAAGTAGTTCACACTCGAAAAAATTATAGACATAGAACAAATTATATTTCAAAATTGGAAATATGATTAAAACATGAAATTACACTTATTTCTGTGTGATAAAAAAAATTTTGAAGCGGGCAGGATTTGAGCATACCTTTTACGCCATACCAATGCTTCGAAATTTTTTAATAACACAATAATTATTGGTACATAATTTTCATATTTTAATAATATTTTTAAAGCAATTTTTTATTAGCATATTGTCTAGTGTCTAATCATAAATAAATGTTTACATATTTATATCTTAATTTTATGTATTTCATTTAATATATTTCGTTGGAGAAAATATTTATTTCCATTAATACTGAGTTTCGGTTTAGTTAGATACCATAGTTTAAATACCATTTCCATTACACCCTATTTAAAAATATATTTCGTTCCCACTATTTAATTATTTACACTTCAAAAATATTTCATCTCGTTATTAGTTACTCTATTGCTGTCATAAAACGACACTATATTGCTTTTGCCATACGTCGTTTCCCATAATTTAGAATGTTATAATAAATTACATCCCGATGCTTACCTTCAGCGTTTTGACAGCTGACAGCAAACAGCCTTCCGCCGGTTTTTATTATTGCAGTCTTTCACAGTTCACTATTATTAAAAATAAATCACTGCAAGAACAAAACGGAACGCAACGATGTCTCAATTAAAAAAAAAAACTAAACTAGTATTTATGGTCGATTTGAAATTTAAATTTCGAACGCGATCTCTCGACGCGGTAAACGAGTGTGAGACGGTTACGTGTGACTCACAACGCGTTCAACTAGTAACTGAGAGGGCGGGAACGGCCGGCGCCCACTGTGTATAGGAAAATCGCTTTTCAGAAGAAAGACTGGGCATTGCATTGTGTTCACGTGTTTTCCACCCACAAATGATAGGTATGAACTGTATAAAATTACACACCCCCGGCTGATTTTCATCCACCTCTGGACATCTCGAATAAGTAATTCGTTATTTTTAAGGCCGGGGTAATTATGAGTAAAGTGGACTCGCAACCATACTGCCAGCAGTATACCTACTCTAAAAAGCCGACGCTGTCTTCTTAAAAGAATTCGTCACGATTCTCCAACTATCCTGACCTAATCCTCATGTGAACCAAACAGCCCTGTGGTTCCGTCATAGAATAGGCCACTCTTTGTTTGTCATAAGAGACGACTAATATTTAAAGGATAGATAGCTGCGTCCCTCTTAAAATATTACCGACAACTAACTACGGTTGCCAAACAGGGGGGCGGGGGAAGGGATTGTTAGTAATGGAGACTGAGAATCCCATTGCTAGCAATATACCCAACCATGTCGACCTCCTCGCGGTTCTCCCTGGAAACTAGCATGGTTAATTCCTGATGAATTCATCATGATGAGCTAACTGGCCTGTTTTCATTCTCATCTATCACCCTTCACTGGTGCTCTGCCAGCGTATCGCGTTAGCGCAGGCGGGGTTACCATACCATTTTCACCCATCAAAAAAAACTACGGTTGCCAACCTGCCTGCCAAAAGTAACTACCGGTAAACCCTCCATAGGGGGAGGTCTATGTTCAGAAATGGCCAGCTAACGGCTAGTATAAAGGACTAAATAAACACTTAAAATGTCTACAAATGAATCTGAGGCTATCGGATTAAAAATGAAAAATATTTATTTTTTTTATCATTGAAACAACAGGGCGAGGTTTTTCCTGTGGATATAAAAATTTCTGTTCTAACAATATTATAATAAACATGTATGTCTGCTGTATGCTTGTTTGCCATCTCCGGTGTATAAAAAAAAACTGCAATTAAATGACCCTCCTAATGAATGACATTTAAATCATGTAGTCTGTTTCAATTGAAATTAAAAAAAAAATAACCAAATTTTGTGGAAATTATCGTAGAGGACGCTCCCAAAATGAGATTAGTAACAAATGGGAACAATCAAACAAATTACCGATTTTTTACTTAGATAACTATTGGATATCAGCACTTCAAGGTAGTCTGCCTTCTAGTCGCTCGGTCAGTCACTTGTTTGTTTTTTTTTACAACACAGAGGACAAACAAGCACGTGGCTCACCTGATGGTAAGTGGCTACCGACACCCATGATCACCCACAATACCAGCGGCATTGCAGGTGTGCTGCCGGCCTTTTAAAAAGGAATAAACTCTTTTCTTGAAGGTTATGTTGTCGTATCGGTTCGGAAATACTGTTGCTGGAAGTTAATTCCAAAGAATGGTTGTGCGTGGAAGAAAGTGCCTTGAAAAACGCACGGTGGAGGACCGCCACTCGTCCAGATGATTGGGATGAAACTTTAGTTTGTGGCGAGTTGTACGGTTTTGATAGGTTTTATTAAAACAAACTATAAAAACGTTTATTTGGATTCTACGATACCATAGACAAAAAATCTTCAATCGTTTTAAAAAAAAATAAAAATAAAATCAATTCTGAATTTTTGAAAATATAACGTAGACACAAAAGAACACATGTGTAAAGACAACCTACCTTTTATAGTCACTTATTAGTAATAATAATTATCTATCAACAACGTCTAGTCTGTAAGTCAATCGGGACACGATATTCTGTTGTACACTGCTCTGCGCACACCTGTTCAGACAGACAAGTGTGTGGTGTTTGCGCAGGTGGGCACAGAGCACAATAGACACGTGCCCGGGTGAAATTAAATATGGCATTTTACATGTTATTCTTTCGACGTGTAATGTAAGAAAAAAAAAAGAAAAAAATTAATTTACAATTTTAATTTTACCATAGATTGAGAATAAACTTTTTAACTTTTTTTTTATTAATTTGAAATGAGAAGGGATTGATTGAAAATTGGAAAATTGTAACCATCACTTACAGACACGTACTGTTAGTAGATAATAAGACATTCCAAATTGTAACGCTTACGATTTTTTTTTTTATACAACTTAGAATGGCAAACAAGCTGACAGGCCCACCTGATGGAAAGTGGTAACCGTCGCCTATAGACATGAGCAGTACTATAGACATGCGTTGCCATTCCTGAGGACTCAGGTGTTATTCCTCTGTACCCTGTAAATTCACGCCATATACCCTTCAGACCGAAACATAGCCATGCAAACACAACTGCTTTACGGTTGAAACACGAATAGGACAGAGGTACCTAAGCAATCGAGTTTTGTACAAAGTCTCCCTCCCTAACAGGCATGAATTTATTTATACCATAATAATAATAAATTTATTCTTAATATGTATGTTAAACTATAAGGTAACTTAGATTATACAGATAGAGTGTCTCCATACAAATGCTTCGAAGAAAGCGCGTAATGTTTTATACAATTTTACTTTATAAATTGTTATGAATGTTTTCTTCATAATTTCTATATTTATTTATTTTGTTTTATAATTTTTACATCTCTTTAATACGTAAAAACTCATTTTATTTATTAAATAATTAAGCATAGATACGTCAAGACACATTGTGTACGTAAGTATATAGAACACTGATAAAAAAACGAGTCAGCTAATTTGACATTTAACTGACAAAAGTTGACCCGTTTTTGAGACTTAATGCTCTATCTATATAACCTTAGTAAGGTAAATACCTTATATAGGCCCATAAAAAAATTTATAATATAAATATTAATAATTATTGACTGTAAACTTTGAAATTTGACAATAGAATTTATTTTCATTTATTTATTTATTCATTAGTACAAATGTGTACATGGCGGACTTAATGCTAAAAATTTTATTAAATGAAACTACAATGGAATATATTTAAATAGTTAAAAATAAAAATAAATCTTCGAGATCACTGCCAGCAGGAGACTTGGACTAGGAGACTTGCTGCATTTCCATATGCTAAAAGCATTCTCTCCCAGTCAACCATAAGGAAGTGTCAGAATACTCGAATGCGGTACTACTAATTATTGATATACATACATACTAAAATTACATATATAAACGAATAAATATATATAAATAACAAATATACTTACACATATATGACATATACTATGTTATACACAAAATTGAAAATAATATAAAGCACTTACTGCTCGGATAAAGTAAAAAAGTGATAATAAACTTTTTTTTTTTTTGAAAGACGGCTTAGTCGGTAGTCTCTTAATGGCATCAGGAATTTATGTTTTATTATTAAAATATTTTTAACGTTTATAAATATAATATATCTGCCACTGCCACTAATTGTGACACCCAAACTGGGTTAATATTATATATGTGATATGCAATAAATAAATAAATAAATAAATAAATAAATAAATAAATAAATAAACAAATCCCGGTCACGCGAACGAAGTCGCGGCTAAAAGCTAGTGTAATCAATAAATATCCAACAAACTACTCAACCACCCCCCGTCTAACCCTATCTCTATACTTACCACTTACCAGCAAAGCCTATCGCCCACCATAATCAATTCCCACCACTTCACATATCACATTTATTATTTATCCAATAGGACAGACAACGACTGATGGTGTCAAAAGCACCATCGACTATAGAAAACAGTGGTTACAGTTTGAATTATTAATGGCGGGGGCACCCATTCATGTATAAATTGGATAGTGTTTAATTATTAAATTTCTAATGGTTTATTTATTTTAATCGATTTAAAAAGAAAGGGTTTTTCAAGTACACTGTATTTTTTATATCCCGATATAGGAAACAAAGTGTTATAATATTGCGTGCCTTTGTTTCTTTGTCTATAATAGATATCATAGACTACACACACTTTGTTTTTTTTTCTAATCATACAATAACATTTTTTTTTGTTAAAAGCACACATTATATTTTAATGTAATAACTGCCGATTTTAACTTACGTGTATTTAGTAAGAACGCTCGACTAGTTTAAAGATTTTTTACCCATTACTTTGTAGATACTGATTAACCGAAATAATTTTCTCCATCGTAAATAGTATACATAAAACAAATTTCATACCAATTGGTACAGCCATTAATTATGATACACATACCATAAATAATTTTCACATTTATTATATGAATAACAATGATTTTAATATTTTAATGATCTAATCTAGTTATCCCGGCAAAGAACAGACCATCCCTTCCTTCCCCGTGGGTATTATAAGAGGCAACTAAGCATACTGAATGGTCGAAGGATATGCAGCAACGTTCCTCTTAAAACATCAAAGCCTAATTGCAATTTTCAACACACTTGCCAAACGTGGCAACTACTGGTCGAACATAGGCCTTCTCCATAAGGGGTTCAGCAAGAACAGTTGACGGCTGATATCTAATCGTGTGAATGAGAACTTTTATACATTAGAAAAAATCTGTACCAATACGAACATATTTAAGAATTACGTATTACAAGATTTATTTAATTTTATTTCTAACAAATTTAGTTAATAATTCGCTTGACCTAAAGCTTGAATTTGGAGTTCAAAGGGTACTCCATAACTCTCAATATTGGCTGCCATATTTCTACGCCATGGCTTCGATTTCAATGTCTTTTCTAAAAACCTTTGCTTCTGTACTTTGGTCAACGGAAAAAGTCGTTTCTTACCATTTGATCGTTTCACTTCGTTACTTTTAGTTTTATAATAGAAATTGTAGAAATCCTCAGCTCCTAAACGTAAATTGCCACGGTCAGCTTGGGACTCGACTATTTTGCTTATTTTGTTAAAAATTTTATCCTCATTTTTATAATCAACATTAAATACTGATTCCATATCATTGTCATCAGCGCTGTTAAGTTTATCATCACCATACATATAATCCATATCAACCCCTTCTAAGCTATCTTTGTTCCTCTTATCCACACTTTTTAAATCGCAGTTTCCATTTCTACAAAGACCATTTAGTCTCTTCAAATAGTCATCAGAATCTGCAATGTCTACTACTATAGGATTGAAATCATCAATAATTTTATATTTCTCGCCGTATTTTACGAATTCGGATATTATATTATTATTTTTGTTTTGTTTTATATTATTATTATGTTTTAAATTAAATTTATTATAATTATCTCTTTTATTTTGCTTATAGTACCCACATTTGTTGTTTTTACATGCAAATACCTTGCTTCTTTTACTTCGTTTGCAGCTATCTCCAACGCATCCCATATGATTATACTTTTCGTCACTTGCATCATTTTCTAGATCTTTCTCTATATTACTTAATAGTTGCTCAAGCTCAACTTTGTCTTCAAAATTTGTTTTATCCTCGTACTGTTCATAGTTTTTACACTGTCTGTCTCTGTCACTTTCACCTTGACGGGGATTACCTCTATCCTTCTCTTTTTCGGTTTCTATATTTTTCAACAAAGAGTTATCTTTGAAGTACAAATTAAGTGAATGTATATTCAATAAATTTATCGGTCCAGTCTTGCAGTTATGTCCACGTTTCTGACATTTATTTGTATTTGTATTAACATCTGGTTTCAATTCATTAACAGATTTTATTTTATCGAGTAGTCTTTTCAAGATTTTTGCATTCTCTGTAAATTCTAAACTGTCATCGTCACTTTTATGTAATTTTACTACTGTAAATAAAGATAGTAAAAATATATTGATTTGCAAAGACTTTAAATTCATTATTTTAGTCAGAATCGATAGACAATATGAAACCAATATTTATACTTTTGACTTCTAATTTTAAATACCGAAACGATTGTTTTAATTTATTATATCTCGTAAAATAAGCGTGATATTGAATTTAATATTAGATCATAAAAATAGTATGAGAGATTGTATCAAATACATAATTTTAACTTTTTTTTTTATAAAACTAAGAACTAGGCTACATCTTAGTTTTATAAAATTTTAAATCATATAGAAATTCACATGGCTGATAACTGATACGCATAGGGGGAAAAGTAATTGTTGGCGACGGAGTTTGACAGCCCCATTGCTAGCAATATGCCCTATTAGGTCGATCTCCTCTTGGAACCACCCCCTGGAAACCATTAGAACAATTCTTGTTGAATTCGTCACGATGGGCTAACTGACCTGCTTCATACTCATTTATCATCCATCACTGGTACCTCGCTAGTGTATACCGATAGCACAGGCGGGGTAACCATTCCAATATCAGTCATTAAAAAAAAACTGATACGCATGTAGGTTTATATTCATATGTATGTTTTTATTTTAACTTCTGTTTAGCACTACTACTGCCCACTCACTACTTCCTATGCCACTGTGTTAGGTTGACTGGAAGCAGGGCCGTGCATGGGTATATGGCCGCCTGCGTGCCAGTCTGTATGGCCGCCCCCAGGATAACATTAAAAAAAACTACTTTAATTTTTAATGTTTATTATTATACACAGGGCATCAAACCGGGAAAAAAATCAGTTTTTGGTTAACCGAAATCGGCCCAGTAAACAACTTGTAACGATTTGGCCGCCTCTTAATTTCGGCCGCCTGCGTGCGGTGCACGCAATGAACGCCCGTCAGGCACGGCCCTGACTGGAAGAGATCTCTTTTAGAGATAAGTTCGCCTTTACTAACATTGTTATTAACTTATTGTTGTTACTGTATGTTTTAGTGCAATAAAGAATATATATAAGATTCTTGAATATAAGGCAATCTTTCATAATATAGAATGACCACCTCCAAAGTATTCAAGTCGATTAATTGTCATTTAATCGTGTCATTTAATGGATTTATAATATTTGTTTTTGCTAAGTACCATGGTAGTGATTCCATGTTGTGATGGAGTAAAGATGCTGTTTCAGCACTTTTTATCTTCAGGATGTCATAAGAGACACCTATAGGAGACAAAGACCCTATATCGAGTCCTTGGCTAGTATGGAAATAATAAGCTAATACGGGGGAAATGGGCGAAAACGGATTGTTAGTGATGAGATTTAACAGCCCCATTGCTAGCAATACACCCTATCAGGTCGACCTCCACGCGGTTCCCCCCGGAAACCATAGCGGTTAATTGTTGTTCAATTGGTTATTATGGGCCAATCGACCTGCCTTCATCCTCATTTGTCACCCTTCACTGGTACCCCGCCAGTGTATACCGATAGCGCAGGCAGGGTAACCATTCCATCTTCATCAATTAAAAAAAAAATACGGGGGAAATGCCCGTAGAAAAGATAATGCCCATTAGACGTATATTTCTTACGCTGTGCCCGTTCTCAGCAATAAGATATTAAAAGATTGTTATGGACTATTCAGACTCTAATAGAACCATTGAGGGATGGGGGATGGATTGTTAGCAATGGAGTTTGACTGCCCCATTGCTAGCAATATACCCTATTAGGTCGACCTCCACGTAACTCCCCCTGGAAACCATCGTGAACAATTCTTGTTGAATTCGTCACGATGGGCTAACTGACCTGCTTCATCCTCACCTATCATCCCTCACTGGTGCCCCGCCGGTGTATACCGATAGCGCGGGTGGAGTTACCATTCCATGTATAAATTTTAAATATAGAAATGACGCCGAAAAATAAACGCCAACAGCGTCCATTAACGGTGGGCGAATCCGAAAGATTTTATTATTCGAATAATTAGTAATTACTAATTTTATAATTAAACTACTAAATTAGTTACCTGCTAATTTTCCTATTCGAATGTTTCTTACTAAATACTAATCAATTCAAAATAACGAAAACAAAGTGCTTTCTCTGTATCTTCTACTACCAAGTTTGTTCCTTGCATCCAATACTACTACATCATTACCATATAAAAAAAATTATATCTATATTCAGATATAAATCAAATTATTCAGTACAGATAAGCTTATTTACTAATCATTATACAGTTTTTATCTTATTCTTTCAAATACATTAATAAGAATTTTGTATCTATTTTATTTTTCAATATAATGTCAATATAATATTTCCCACATATTGGGTAATAAATGTACATTATGGTAACCCTAATCTTTTTTTTTTATACAACTTAGAATGGCAAACAAGCTGACGGCCCACCTGATCGAAAGTGGTAACCGTCGCCTATAGACACGAGCAGTACCATGGACATAATAGAGTATACCGTTTCGCCAATGATACCCCCCATGCGTTGCCATTCCTGAGGACTCAGGTGTTATTCCTCTGTACCCAGTAAATTCACGCCATATCCCACACTTCAAACCGAAACACAGCCATGCAAACACAACTGCTTCACGGTTGAAACACGAATGAGACAGAGGCTCGGGATAAAAAAGTTGACCGGTTTTTAACGAAGCATTTGTATGATAACACTGTCCTTATAATCCAAATCCAGTTAAAAGAAGTTTATTCAACTACAGGTAATTTGAAATAACCATTAATTTTAATATCAATAGGCACAGCGTAATGCATTAGTATTTCTTTTTCCGGATCAGGTGAGGGACTTCGTTTCGATGGCGCCACTTTCTCTATGCCTCCATGTAAATAATCAACGTAGCTTCCAAACCTTCTATTATCTTTGCTACGGTACGTTCTTAAATTCCTTTCGAAGTCACTAACACTGCCACCTTCGGAACTGTTCATGTCGTCGTGAAATGCAAAGTTCGTATCAGAGAAGTCGTATCGTCTTAAATTATTCATTAAAGTTTCAATCGCGCCTCTTCTCGAATTTTTCAACGAACGCCTCCTGTGCTCGTGTCCATCGATGTTGCTGTTATCGAATTGACGATTCTGCTCGTCGATTAGAGATGTCAAATCGAATCTGTCATTGCGGTCGTCGAATGTGACGTCCGCTCTCATGGCCGTGTTGGGCGCGTACTGACAAATAACTGACGTAATGATGGATGCCAAAATAATACATTTCCGAATCTGAAACTTTTTTTATAATTATTATATCAGCTGTTATCTGTCCACTGCTGAGCATAAGCCTTCCCCTATTGAGTAGGCAGGTTTCCAGCAGCTATCACGTTTGACGGGCGGGTTTTTTTTTTTATGCAACTTAGAATGGTAAACAAGCTGATGTCCCACCTGATGGTAAGTGGTAACCGTCGCCTATAGACATGAGCAGTACCATGGATACAACAGAGTATACTGTTTCGCCCATGATACCCCCCATGCGTTGCCATTCCTGAGGACTCAGGTGTTATTCCTCTGTACCCTGTAAATTCACTGCCATATTATATATGCCATTCTTCAAACCGAAACACAGCTGCTTCACGGTAGAAACACGAATGGGACTGAGGTACCCAAGCAATCGACTTTTGTACAAAGTCTCCCTCTGGTGCAGGGTTAGCAACTGCAGTTCGGCTTAAGTGATGTTTTAAGAAGGACGCTGCTACCCATCCCTCCACCTTAAAAGGCATTCCTTGAAAGGCGGACCCTGGTAAAAAGATAGACATCCTATTTATAACGCTAGATAGAAAAAGAGGATATAATGACGAATTACAGTAAGTTAAACATAGAATAGGTCACCCCTTTTTTTTCCCGTAGGTGTCGTAAGAGGCGACTAAGGAAGGACGAGGGATAGGCAGCAGCGTCCCTCTTATAACATCTCTAAAGCCTAACTGCGGATGCCAATCCGCCTGCCAAGCGTGGCAACTACTGGCAAATTAACCCAAGGGGAGGCTTATGTCCAGCAGTGGACAGTTAAAGGCTGGTACGATGATGATAACGATACCTAACGCTATATTGGATCCAATCGATTGTAAAAACTGACCTCAAAATTTACAATTTCGTTCCGCAAAAAAAAACATCGACCTGAATGATTTTGATTTATGCTCTACTGAACCGATTTCGATAAATTTTGTTTGAAACTAATCAGAAAGTATATCTTTTTTTTTCAGATTAAAAAAATCGACTTCAATCGTGACAGAACCAGAGGGAGACTTTGTACAAAAGTCGTTTCCTTGGGTACCTCAGTCCCATTCGTCTTTCAACCGTGAAGCAGTTGTGTTTGCATGGCTGTGTCTCGGTTTGAAGGGTGGGATATGGCGTGAATTTACTGGGTACAGAGGAATAACACCTGAGTCCACAGGAATGGCAACGCATAGGGGGTATCATGGGCGAAACAGTATACTCTGTTATGTCCATGGTACTGCTCATGTCTGTAGGCGACGGTTACCACTTTCCATCAGGTGGATCGTCAGCTTGTTTGCCATTTTAAGTTGTATAAAAAAAACTAGTTATTTTGATCTAAGAACTAAATTACTGAATCGATTTTGATAAAACTTCTATGGAACCTATCTATTAGTATACCTTTCAGATAAAAAAAGAATTTTCCAAATCGGTTTACAACTGACGGAGTTATGAGGTCACAAACATAAGCAAAATACAATCGAATTAAGAGCCCTCTACTTTATGAAGTCAAAAATGTTTCGAATCACTTCATAAAAGGCGGAGTTATAAAGATACAAGCATGAATTAAAACCAAATTGTGAACGTCCTCCTTTTTAGAAGTCGGTTGAAAAGTACTGACATTTTGAGATTCGACTTCCTACTAAAAATGTCTGAACTATTTAAAGATATTGCGTGCAGTATTATGAACTTACCATTTCAAAGCAAATTCGCTTCCTAATCATAGTTAGAATGACGTAAACAATAATGAGAAAATGCAATTGCACGCTTATTTAAAATTGTTCCTCACTGATTAATATTCAAATTCACGATTATAATGTAAGATTGTCTTTATGTCACATTGATTATATAGATAGAGTGTCTCCATAGAAATGCTTCCAGAAAAACAGGTCAAATTTTTCATACAATTTTGCGTGATAAATAGTTATTGATATTAGTGACTCCTTTATAACTTCTATATTTATTTGCTTATAAATTCTGCATATATTTAATGCGTAAGTACTCGTTTTATTTATTAATTAATACGTCAAGATACATTTAATGCCTAAATATATAAAATACTGATAGAAAAAACGAATCAGCTAATTTTTACAATTAATAAACTATTAGCTATTAGCAAAAAAGTTGACCCATTATTGACGCTCGATGCTCTATCTATATATTCTAAGGTAAAAAACAAGACATAAAAACTTTGTAGTCGTATTCACGTAAAATTATTTCAAAACACAAGGTTTTTTGTAATTCTAAATCCATATAAATAAAATAAAGTGGGTTTAGTTACATCATTTATAACTCCAGAACGGTTGAACAGATTTTGATAATCAATTATTTGTTGTATTCCTTTCCGCCCCGAATAGCATAATAACTATTAAAATATCGGAAAGATTCACGTAAAAACAAATATTGAGAGAATTATTTTAGACTGTAAGGCCTACTAAATTCGCCAAGTCAGCTAGTATTAAAATATTTGATATAAATTTAATCTAAACCTAGAAACGAAACAGCTTCCGAACGCGCCCCGCAAATTCGCGGTTGGCGGGAAAAAAATGCAAATGGCGGCGCAACGTGACGTCACGTCCGCGCGCCAGATGCCCCGCGCGTGTGCTACACTGATGCTGTTTTAATTGCACGCGCGAATGTTTTATTGCGCTCACGAGATTTTCAACGAGATCCATACACGTATTATATTTAGTGATGAGCAAGTAAATTGAATTATTGTTACGGAAGACAAGATTTCTAATATTTGGCAATTCCCAATAGATTAAAAAATTTGTAGAGTGAGTCAAACCTGACTCTAAAGTTAAATAGGTTTGCCCTATCTACACTAAAATATGTCACTTTTATTGGAGTAATTTAACAAATAAAGATATAGCTATTAAGATTTTTTTATACAACTTAGAATGGCAAACAAGCTGACGGCCCACCTGATGGAAAGTGGTAACCGTCGCCTATAGATATGAGCAGTACCATGGACATAATGGATTATGGACAATATGGAGTATACTGTTTCGCCCTTGATACCCTCATGCGTTGCCATTCCTGAGGTCTCAGGTGTTATTCCTCTGTAGCCAGTAAATTCACGCCATATCCCACCCTTCAAACCGAAACACAGCCATGCAAACACAGCTGCTTCACGGTAGAAACACGGATGGAACAGAGGTACCCAAGCAATCGATGTATAAGATCTATGTTTGAATTAATAATCACAGATAGCTGTAAACCATTATTTACTAAACATAATATCCTCAGTCTTCCGTCTTTATTATTTATACATAGGTATTTGAACTTTACCCTGTTTTTAAGCTTAAACTCAAATTACTAAAGGAGGGCGATGGATGAGCAGTAGCGTCCCACTTAAAACATCTTCACCGACCCGATTGCCAATCCACCTGCCAAGCGTGGCAACTACTAACAAAACCCCCTAAGGGGGATGCTTACGTTCAGCAGTGGACAGTTAGAGGCGATGATAATTGTTCTCTTCTAACAGTAATATTAAAAATATTTAGTTTGTATCTGATTTACACAAAACAATATCCTAAATTGATTTTGCAAGGCTCTTAAAACTGCCGCTGCCCTTGGTAGAATATTTTGCACGCCAATGTTAGCAAAACATGTTTTTTTTAATGGGTGATAGTAGAATGGTACCCCGCCCGCGCTATCGGTATACACCGGCGGGGCACCAGTGATGGATGATAGGTGAAGATGAAGCAGGTCGATTAGGTATCATGGGCGAAACAGTATACTCCGTTATGTCCACAGTACTGCTCATATCTATAGGCGACAGTTACCACTTTCCATCAGGTGGACCGTCAGCGTCTAAGTATAAAAATCTAGATTTTTTTAAACCTATTCAAAAAAGGTTATTAGACAAGTTAAAGAATGTAGAATAAAGAAGAAAGTTAAAAATGGTTAATTAAAAAAAAACAATAATGAACAAAGTAATGAAAATATTAGCTAGGAAGTCAATAATGTGTCATGACGCGAATATTATAAAATAGGAGGGGAAACGTCTAAAAATGTTGGCAATACTGAATACTAGAGATTGAAAGTATCGGTATTAATTTAAAAACATGGTTTTAAGCATATTTAAAAAGTAATATTGTCATTAAAATAATTATCCCCGTAAACGTTCATATACCATTTAAATGTTATATTGTATTTTTCAAATAATAATATAATGTTGAACGCTAAATAAATGAAATGTGCAAATTTATTCCTTTCTAAAAGTTTTAATTCCTATTTTACTATAAAATTGAATAATTAACCTTTTTATTATAGTCTTTCTCGGAATCACTCTTAATAATGAAATTTAATGGAGTCCTCACATTCAAAACCCTATCACCAAATTAAATTCGGCGACATATTTTATACGCAAAGTTAAACTATACTAATATAAAGACTGCCAGATTAGTTAATTTTACTTATTTTCATAGTATACTGTCCTATGTAGTATTATTATGGGGTAAAGCAGTCAACATCCAATTCATATTTGTTTTACAAAACGTGTTATTCGTGTAATTTACTGTATAGTAAATCGTGAATCATTAAAATAGAAATGTAAAGAAGCAAATATCCTTTTTAACCGTGGGGTCCCGGTATTTTTTTTTAATGGATGATAATGAATTGGTAACCACGCCTGCGCTATCGGTATACACTGGCGGGGCACCAGTGAGGAATGATATGTGAGAATGAAGAAGGTCAGTTAGCCCACCGTGACGAATCTAACAATAAATCAATCACAATGGTTTCCAGAGGGAACCAAGAGGTCGACTTGACAGGGTATATTGCTAGCAAAGGGGCTACTAATCTCCACTACTAACAATCCCTTCTCCCCCCGGTCCCAGTATTGAATGGGATACACTTTTTATTCCAGTGAGTATCATAAGAGGTGTCTAAGGGAATTTAATGAAATGACTTTGGATGGACAGCGGCATTATTCTAAAAAAAACACCAAAGCCTAACTGTGGTTGCCTATCCGTCTGCCAAACGTAGTAATCACTGGCAAAAGCCTCCAAGGAGGAGCCCTATGTCCAACAGTGGACAGCTAATATGATAAATATTCTAACCGTAGTATCACCATACATATACACAAACATTCTATATACCTATATATACAGAAATTTTCAACTGTTTCTTAAAAATAGCGATATCAATAATCTTAGTACCAGTACTAGTATAGTATTATATTATCTGTGGTACTAGATGCAAATATGAATTTGAATATAAATCCCAAAGTATCATTTAAAAAAAAAGTTAATAAGCTTTTTATGGGAATGGGCACTAAATGTTATAATAAGATACCGAAGGATATTTTGGACCTACATTGTTATATTTAAATATATTATTAAGAAACATTTATTAAACACACTAAAGGCTTAGTTGAATGACAAATGTGCATGGTTTTAATCGATCGTGCACAGGTTTTGTAATGACCATGTAATTTTAGACATAGCACATTTAAATAAATGCACATAATGTAAATAGAGATTTAAAAGAGTAATTGTTGAGTTTTACACTTTTTTTTTAACAGATGACAATATTCCAAACCCAACAGTAGATTTATAAAAAATATAGATTTATAAAAATGCTTCTCAACCAATCTGTAGAAAAAATACAATTTCAACCTTATTATACGTTTATTTACTAAACATTTATATTAACAATTTAAAATTAAACGCCCATCCCTGAGATAGCCACAGAGTACATTACTACATACTTTTTCATTAGAAAATTATGACGAGTCTGAGGCATCAATTTGAGAAATCAATATCATATAAACCACCACAAACTAAAATTATAATAACTTTAATTTAAACATATTATAAAATTAATTCATATTAGTATTGACAATAAAGACTTCGAATCGACATCAAATTGAAATTTTAATTAAAGAAACTGCGCCTCAGAATCGACCCTGTCAATGACAGATAGGTAATTTGAAATTTGGCAGTATTGCATATCTGTCATCTTTACTAATATCTAAGTTTATTTATAAAAGGTCTTTGTTATAAATTCAAATTCTTCAAAGTTTTTTTTTTGTTTTTATAGAATTGGGATAAGTACGGTCTTTTTGTAATGCCCTAAATTTCTTTTTAAAAAAAAAAAAAAACGACAGCTGTACATAATGGCTAACGACACACCCGAAAGTGATTTTTCTATAGAATGCTTTCAAAATTACTCGGCCCCTGAAGTGTTCGTGCAAGGCCTAGCTGGAATGGTAGACCAATCTGACGTGGAAACAGTTATTAGGGCCCAAAAAAATATGTGAGTAATTGTTAAACCCGTTGTTGTTTATTTAAGACTACCTACCGACTAAGAGACCAGAAAGTCCTTATAACTCATCTGTATAGATTCTACCGATCAGGCTACCAAGAGATTTAGGACAAGTCATCTGCACGGGCGCTTTTGTCTTAGTCTTATTTCGTTCACCAAATATCTGTGCTGACATGGCTGTGTTTGAATAGTGGATAAGACAGTGAAATTATTAGGTATGGTAACATAACACTTTCGGGGGGGAAGGGATTGTTAATAACGGAGACTGAGAATCCCATTGCTAGCAATATACCCAACCAGGTCGACCTCCTCGCGGTTCTCCCTGGAAACTATCATGGTTAATTCCTGATGAATTCATCATGATGGGCTAACTGGCCTGTTTTCATTCTCATCTATCACCCTTCACAGGTACTCTGCAAGTGTATACCGTTAGCACAGGCGGGGTTACCATACCATTTTCACCCATCAAAAAATAAAAAAAACACTTCGTCCACAGGAATAACAACAAATGAGGTGTTTCATAATGACCTCAATGTTCTTTATGATGTCTGAGGTGCTGTACAAATCTATAGACAGCACTTTATCATCAAATGACAGCTTATTTATTAATAATTATTATTGTTTATTGCTAGAAATGGTGTTAGTGAACTAAAATAATAATGCGAAAGAGTTATTTATTTATAAAGATGACCACAGCTAATAAAATTTATATTAATTAATGTAATCGTATCAGGTTGCAGAGATTTGAAAAAACAACAGAGATGTTAACAAACTGCAATCAGCTATCTGCCAGCCGACTCCGTGCTGCATCTGTAGAGTTCAAGAAACACACGCAACTACTCCTCGAGATGAGGAAAGACCTGGAGTTTATATTTAAAAAGATACGAGCCATCAAAACTAAGCTGAGGTATGAAATAGTATTCCCTTTTTATACCAACTTCAAAAAGAAAGATATTCTCAATTTTATTGTAATATTTTTATGTTTGTTACCTCACAACTCTGTCAGTTGGAAACCAATTTGAAAAATTGAGCTATCTGAGCTATGAATATCTGAAAGGATAAAAACTGAAGGTAGATTAGATAGGTCCCATAAAAATTTTATCAAAATTAATTCAATAGTTCACTTTTTAGATTGAACTAATTTTTTTCACAATTGTAATTTTTTTTTAATTATGCTGTAGTTTTGTAATGCAACAGTCATTAGTCATTTATACAAAAAGCAATGTACATTGTGTCTGATATTAAGTATGATCATATAAAAAAGCATTAAATTTAATTTAATATTACAAGTATTGAATAACAACATATATATATATATATATTAAAAGGCGAATGTGTATGAAAAGATTGATGAATGTGGAAGAAGCGAAAGAGGTTTGTTTGAATCGAAGCATTTGGCGTTCCATTGTTTCTGTCTACCCTAATGGGAGACAGGCGTGACAGATATGTATGTATGTATGTATATATATATGTATGTATATATATGTATATATATATACATATATGTCAAATTTATTTTTTTATTCTAGTATTTACATTAATCACCAGTACAAAAGTCATTAACGGAGTAATAGCATTTTTTCAATAAATGGGATCATAGTTTAATTTTAAAAGAATGGCTAAATAGGCATAAAACTTTATATAATGTAAGACCACTGATTAGGTATCAGTGGTCTTTGTTTAATGCAAATAAATTTATATAATTCTTATAGTTAATAGTTATTAACCAATAAAGTTTCCACTATTAACTATTACATACAGAACAAACAAAGTTTGAAATTATCACTTAACAGTGTTCTCTTACAGGCAGCCATATCTTTCGTCCTCACTTGTCATCCCTCACTGATGCTCCGCCAGCGTATCCCGTTAGCGCAGGCTATGGGGGTTACCATACCATTTTCACCCAAAAAAAAAATGTTCATCCAATCTTTATTTTAATATTGCTATCATCAATTTCCAGCACTCAATATCCTGAGGCGTACAAAATAGCCGTAGCTGCATCGACTACTAGTAAGAAACCTATTGATGAAGAAGAGGAATTGAAAACTGCCACCACCAAAACGGAGTCAAAAATGGTGGCAACTGTCTCCACGGAAACTTTAAAACCTACCACAAGTGATGACAGAAAGAAGAAAAAGGATTCTAAATTGCAGAGTGATGAAACTAATAATAATACTGGTGACGCTATCAGTACAGAGGATAAAAAGGAAACCGGGAAGAAGGTGAAGAGGAACAGTAGCTCTTCAGAGACGGAGAGTGCCAGTTCTAGTGATGACAGCAGCACAGATACGGGTTGAAATTGTTTAAAATATAGTCAATAGTTTTCTTGGAACTGTTTGAGTGCCCAGAAGGGTACAAAAGGCGCTTTGCTTTATGTGAGTTATAATATATTAAATTTCCATCCCCGCTGTATTTAATGTGGACATTGAAAATGTAATATTAACAGATTTGTAGGTACAGTTTGACCAGTGGGTTATTTGGAAATGAATAATATTATATTAGGATTCCTTTAAAAGGATGGGAAAGGACATAGTTGGTTTTCATCCTAGTTTAGCACTTTATCCATATATAAAATCATGAGTAAAATATAGTATAATAATTTACTAATATATAAAACTGTTGATACCAGAGGGAGACTTTGTACAAAAGTCCATTGTTTGGGTACCTGTTCCATTCGTGTTTCTACCGTGAAGCAGTTGTGTTTGCATGGCTGTGTTTCGGTTTGAAGGGTGGGATATGGCGTGAATTTACAGTGTACAGAGGTATAACACCTGAGTCCTCAGGAATGGCAACGCATGGGGGGTATCATGGGTGAAACAGTATACTCTGTTATGTCCATGGTACTGCTCATGTCTATAGGCGACGGTTACCACTTTCCATCAGGTGGGCCGTCAGCTTGTTTGCCATTCTAAGTTGTATAAAAAAATACAAATAAAATTATAATGGGATTTTGAAGTGTGTCTAAATCCACACCAATACTATGCCAGGGTCAGCGCTTTTACCTGCAAAGCTTTCTCCATTAATATATACAAAAACTACACTCATTTACTGTCTGTATGTATGAATATTTGTCATGATTGTGACATGTACAATATAGTATAAAAATACTATAATATAAATACTAAATTCCATCTATGAATATAAATTTTTAGATTTAAAAACATATGTAACTATGTATATTAATTATTGGTAAAAATAAGTGTCACTTGTATTTATGATTGTAAATAAATCAGTATTTAAAATTTGTTAGTATTTTTTTTTTTTAATGACTACAATTTTTTTTTTTTTTTTTTTTTTTTTCTAGTAAATGCAGTTATAATCCAAAGGTTGTCTGGAAAAGTTTGCTCTTAGTGATAAGGCGCCGCCCATTGTTTTCTCAGCGTAATCTTGTAATTGTTTGTATTTATAATAAGTATTCTATAGTACTTTTTTTTTAATGTTTGAAGATGGAATGGTAACCCCGCCTGCGCTAACGATATACGCTGGCGGGGCACCAGTGAGAGATGATAGGTAAGAATAAAAAAAAAAGGTCAGTTAGCTCATCGTGATGAATACATACACTTGGAATTCAGCACGATGGTTTCCAGGGGGGCCACGTGGAGGTCGACCTGGTTGGGTATATTGCTAGCAATGGGGCCTTTAGTCTCCATTATTAACAATCCCTTCCCCCCTCCCCTATTCTAATGTACTATGATATGGTGCTGGTATAAATTGGGCCGCCCCTTTTTGTAAGTGTGGTAAGAAGAGACTAAGGAAGGGGAGATGGGCAGCAGCATTCCTCTTAAAATATTTCCAAAGGCTATGGATGCCAATCTGCCCACCAAGCATAGTAACTACTGGTGAGATCCCCATAGGGGAAGGCTTATATTCAGCAATGGACAGTTAAAGACTGTTATGATACTAGTGTAATCTTTTGAAAGAAACAATAAGGAGTGTTCATCTATTTATGTTTTTTTTTTTTATACCACTGAGGTGGCAAACAAGCATACGGCCCACCTGATGGTAAGTGGTTACCGTAGCCTATGAACACCTGCAATACCAGAGGATACCTGCAATATTAAGATGTTGACATTTAAAACAAGAATGTGGGTAGATCTATATATGAAACTAAGCCAACTGATAACAATAGGGTGCTTTATTATATGAACTTTCAGGATTTATATATTTATATATTTACTTTCAGGATTTATATATTAAAATCTCAATAATTTATAAGAAATTAGAGGGTTTTTTTTTATACCGCAGATGGTTAAACAAGCATACAGTCCATCTGATAGTATGAAGTGAAATTAAATTTATTTGCCAGAAACATTGTAGATAAAGTGTTGCATTTGTCAAGTTTACAAGATGTCCATTATGTTTTGCCACGTCAAATGGCATACAAACAGTCACTGTAGCCTATGGACGCCTGCAACACTAGGGGTATCACGTGTAAAGATTAATGATAAATAAACATGAAATTGTTTCACATAAGTCTTTAATCATCATCATCTTCCTACCCTTATCCCAATCATTTGGGGTCGGCGTAATATGATTTTATCCATATTACAAAAAGATTTGGTTTTTAGTTTTACGACTGGCCACCTGCCTGACGTCAACCCTCTTTAGGATAATAACATAAGTTTCACATAAGTCTTTAATATAATATCAAGTTTTATTCATCCATTTATACAATTACACTTAACAATAACAGAAGTACTTTATATTCTATCGGCATATTTTTCAGTGTATTTCCTGGCATTTTCCAAATATTGCTCAATATTAAACTTATATACATTGGCTATGTCTAACATGAGTGGATCATCAGGATTTGGATTTACAAGCAGGGTCTGGAGAGATATGAGCAAAGTTTCCAATGTGATTGTTGGTAACCAGGCGCCTTTCGGTGGCATTTTTAACATATCCATACATATTCGGCCACCTGGAAATATAGTAAAACATGTAATAAATATGTACCACACGGTCAGCTGCACTGTACTACAATAACTAAAATAAATAGATGAATAGATTTAAATAAAATTTAATACACAAATAGGCTATACTAGTACTAAAAACATTTTTATAAAATTTTATGTACACATTTGCCCAATCATACATACATACAGGAGATACAGCACCAGGCATTAGATCTGGCATATTATTTTTTCAATATAATTTATATAAATTCGGGCCGCAGAAACTGCGGCTAAAATCAAATATTCAAAGTATAAGATTCTCTAACCAGCTTACATCTTCGTTCCTATTGCTTTTGAGACTACGGGCCTGTAGGGAGCAGAAGCAAAATCCTTCATAAAAGAGTTGAGTCTGCGCATTGCGGATAGGGGCCATGATCGCCGTTCTGGTTCATATCTGGCTCAAAGGATATCTCTGACAATCCAACGCGGAAATGCCGCAAGTGTCATGGGGACCTTTGGGTCGGGTACTGATCATGAATGGAACTAATCATTAAATTTTATTTTTTTAGTGACACTGTGAAATTTACTCAATTGATTTTGATTTGTTTAACAATATTAAAAATAAACAGCATTTATATAAATTAAATATAAATATTTTCTTAAATAATTAAATATCTTTAAAAAAAACAATGAGAGTTTGCAATAATCACTATAATTTTATTATACTTAGAATGTAAACAAAGTGATAATTCATAATGGAAAGTGGTAACCAAATGGTGAAAATGGCCATCAGGGTTTAATGGATAATATAGAAGGTTGTGGAACTTCTGGTAGTAATAGTGATAGTCAATCTTTCGAGTGTTGGCAGTCGCTCACATACTAAAAGTAGCGGAATTAATTACTAATGTAAGTGGTACCAATTCCTTTGTAAAAAAAAAAAAAAAAAATTAAGTTTTTTAATAGTGCCCCTATCCATACACCTCGATTCCAACAACCGACCCTATGGGTATGCACTGACCGACTACTTTTATAAAATATCTCACCTTTGTCAATATTTGGATGATAAATAGGTGTATCGAACTTCAAAAGCGGCGGTTCAAACGGATAATTATCGGGGATTGTTATGATGAGTTGGAATTTTCCGTTCTCGTAAGGAGAGCCCTTAGGACCGAGTAAAGTGACTTTGAGCACATCTAAATTATCTTCCGTCTTTGGCACGCAAGTAATTCCCCAAGGCGAATTAGTTTCAAAGTTTTTCATTTCTTGAGCAAGGCGGGCCGCCCGCGGTGCTGAAGTCATTTCTCGATACTATTACTTAAAAATAATCAGTAATAAGGGAGATTTAGCTTAAATATTGAGTTTTGGAAATATTATTCAAAATTTGTAAGCTTGTTAAAAACGGAAAACAAAGAAGTCATTAAAAAATAATAACAAAACCAAAGAGTACATAACCAAAACACAACATATGTTCCTTTCCTCTTAAATTGTATCACAAAGTCAAACATCAAACATTAATATCTTCTAAAAAAATCTCTATAAAATAATTAAGTAGTACAACAATATAGCTTTCGTTATTACAATGAGTAATATAATGAATATTTATTCGTAATATTGTTTATTATCCTATAATTATAGATTACTTGTATGAAATGATATTATATAAATTAAAAATGGAATACATTTGCTGTGCCTGTATGGCTTAATTCTTTTGCCTTTCCCATTGCAGATAAATGATACATATACTATTTGACATTTAATTGACATTTACTGATACGTAGATAAGACGAAAAGGCGGGAAACTCGAATAAGAACAAGCGGGTTTTTTAAATTTTTTTTATTAATTTATTAAAACTATCTCTATCAATTCTTATTATTGAATAAAATATTATATTTTCACTAAATTCAGCGACAGTAATATAATTAGCATTCATGGGGAAGCGCAGTTGTAGAAAAAGGAAAAAAAAAAGATGACGATTCAGGTGATGTAGAC